>NW_027285041.1:2500-240000 GCF_040894005.1 Engystomops pustulosus | reverse complement strand
AGTCTTAATCTGACCTGAGTACAGGCGGTCCCCTACTTAAGG
Organism: Engystomops pustulosus; assembly: GCF_040894005.1. Taxonomy (NCBI): domain Eukaryota; kingdom Metazoa; phylum Chordata; class Amphibia; order Anura; family Leptodactylidae; genus Engystomops; species Engystomops pustulosus. The sequence goes on along the minus strand of NW_027285041.1, from coordinate 239,958 downwards.
ACACCCGACTTACAGACAACCCATAGTTACAGACAGACCCCTCTGCCCACTGTGACCTCTGGTGAAGCTCTCTGGATGCTTTAAAATAGTCCCAGACTGCAATAATCAGCTTAAAATTGTCTGCAATGAAGCTTTATTGATAATTCTTGGTCCTATTACAGCAAAAAAATTTGAAACTCCAATTGTCACTGGGGCAAAAAAAAAAATTGTCGGGAACTACAATGATAAAATATACAGTTTCGACTTACATACAAATTCAACTTAAGAACAAACCTACAGTCCCTATCTTGTATGTAACCCGGGGACTGCCTGTACTTGGATATTATAGTACTACTCTTCCTATCCAATATATATAGTATGGGGATATCACAGTACTACTACTTATATCCTATATATATATATATAGAATGGGGATATCATACTACTACTACAATGTATACAAGGAAATTGTGTAAAATCTATGACAATTGCCATCCCCCTCCAAGATAAGGGCCTGAGCACTTACCTTCATTCCTGTTCTTTATTCATCTATGCCTTTTGGTAAGGTCTTGGGGTCTCCTGTGGTACAGGTGACCAGGTTTCCACATCCTTCTCCTAGCTCTGCCACCTGCAGAATGACCTGAGTGCCTGTCGCTCGCCGGTATTTATACCCTGGCAGGTGGGCGGGACTTCAGAAGATTGCTCCTGATTGGTCGGTCCAGCTTGGCAGAGCTGTAGAATCTTACTTCTGATTGGCCAGTAACAATAGCTTCTCCTGATTGGTTAGATTAGATGGGTGTGGCTGCAACACCTTGCTTTTGATTGGTCGGTTTCTGGTGCGTCTATGACATCATACCCATTGTGACATCATAATAGCAAGTGTTCTATCCCAAGATGTTCCTTGGCCATGTTTACTAGACTGCAGTTACCATGGCAACAATGACCTACTTGCAAAAACTGAGCAGTTTTAGTAGAACTAGGATATAAGTTGTCATTTACCATTTATGAACTATTTCCAGAAAAAAAGGAAGCCCATTTATCAATGTGGTAGTAACTGCATGTCCTATAAATATAGTATGGAAATATCAGTATTACTTCTTTTATCTTGTATCTATATTATAGGGATATCACAGTACTACTACTCTTATCCTATAAATTGCATTATCCCTTCATATACATTACACTACTCCTCCCATCCTTTATTCATCTACTACTATCCTGTAAATATCCTGTGGGGATATAATAGTACTAACGCCCAAACCCTTTGTCTGTGTGTGTATATATATATATATATATATATATATATATATATATATATATATATAATGAGCCAGAGATGTCGCAGCACTCAAAAACAGAGTAAACACAGCTCAGATGCACATCTCTGGACCTAGACGAGGGTCCATCCAAATGAAAGTAATAGAAAAATGGCAGCACTCCGAGACTTCAATGTGAGCAAAGCGTACTGGTTTATTCACACATGTGTCCAAATACTACGTTTCGGCTCCTCAGACCTGGAGCCTTTTTCAGACTTGAAGAAGGTTTCAGGTCTGAGGAGCCGAAACGTAGTGTTTGGACACGTGTGAATAAACCAGTACGCTTTGCACAGATTGAAGTCTCGGAGTGCTTCCATTTTTCTATTTATATATATATATATATATATATATATATATATATATATATATATATATATACAAAAAATAGGCAGCACTCCGTGGAAGCAATCAAAGTTCAAGGGTAAAGTTTATTCCATAGCAGCAACTTTTCGCTAGGGGCACCTACCTTTTTCAAGAATAATACAAGTGAACACATACCAGCTAACATAGTGGTTTAAATAGATAAAGGGGCACATTTACTTACCCGGTCCAGTCGCGATCACGCTGCGCGTTGTCTGATGAGGATTCGGGTCTGCTGGTATTCACTAAGGTTGTGCGCCCGTAGTTCACCTTCTTCTTCCTGGTGCATGTAAGTGCTTGATATTGCGACACAAATAGTTTTTTAAATTGCACGGTTTTTCTGATTCTGTAGGGTTGTCTGATGGCCATGTCCCTCGATTTCTGTCGTGTGAAAGCCAGCGCCGATGCGCCACAATCCGATCGCTTGCACCAAAATCCAGGGGCAATTCGGCACAAAACGGAAATATTCGGGTAACCCGTCTAAAGGATGGCGTTCGGACCCATAGTAAATGAGCCCCAAAGTGTACAAAAAACAGCATCATAAGTATAAATTAATATTGACATTGCAGAGTTCATATACAACATTTGTATAGAGTGTGAAAATACATATCTCCGTGACAATAAAGTGCAATAGTGTATCCTGCGAAGAAGACATAGGTTTTTTTTTATAGTATTGAAAACTGGTTTTCTGTAACTCTGGTTGTGGTACATTAGTTTCCTGGTTTGGTAAACTTCCGTGTGAATGAGTGTGAATGACTTCTTATTCTACTTCTCTCATTAGGCTGGCCACCTAATGCTCTATTCTCTTCTGTCTAGTATTACCACCTGGGAGCTGTGTACCAAAACCAGGGAATGTGCTGTTACAATGTAAAACTATGTAATAAATGTTATGTTCTACTTAACTGCAGCATGGTCTGTCTGCTCTGACCTTATAAGAAGCACCAGAGTTGCAGGCCAGCAGCAACTCTGGTGTTTTATAGGGGAAGCTGCAGAGAATTGTGGGAATTTTCAATTGTATAAAAGGTGGTACCTCAATTTCCTGTAACATGTTTTATCCAGCAATTGTCTCTGGGCTTCTGCCTCGTAGATACATCTAGGCCTTAAAACAATATTCCCCCCCTTGTCCGCCTGCTACAAAAATATATCCCATTACATCCAGGTGTGGCAGCACGCAGGTCGAAAAACCTACGGGATATATTAGTCAAAAGTCATCATGAAAGTAAACACACTCTTGACAATAAAGGCCCAAAATGGGGATGCAAACCCTTTGGCGGCTGTGTAGCCTGCCCTAATATCATCAAAACTGAAACTTTCACAGATTCTGAAGGTCAGAAAGAATACAATATTACACACACAATTTCCTGCAATTTCCTTGTGGCATGATCTACATCGGTCTGACCACTAGAGAACTTAAAATTATGGTACGGGAGCATGTACGGGACATCAAGGCAGCAAGTAATCCTGAATTTTGCACTGACGGACTCCCAGTGGCCAGACACTTTAAGGAACACCACCAATGCAATCCGAAACTCCTCCAGCTCTGCGGTATAGACCACATCAAAAACAATATCAGGGGAGGCCCTGTAGCACAAACATTAGCACAATGTGAAATGAGGTGGATTTGGACCCTCAAACTATTGAATCCACAAGGCCTTAATGAGACCCTGAGCTATGCGCCATTTCTCTGACTCCTGACCCGGGTTGCACTGGGTTTTTTTAAATTAACTTTTCTTGTTTTTATCAGCACCTATCACGCTTGTCTGTATGTTCAATTATCATGTTTTTACTTACTTTCTCTTTCTCCATTCAGAAGGTGCTGCATATTATGTCCCTATGGTGACCTGAGCATATGGATGCTATCTGAGTTATCTACAAGCATACCTCTAACAACTTTTAAACTATAAACATGGAGACCGACGACAGTGTTGAAGTAACATTGGATCCCGACAACACGGTGATGCTTTGAGACTGATTTTTAGTTTAGGGCCACTACCGACACGGATGTCTTTGTATCCAAACTATACTTTACATTACAGTTTACATGTTGAAATGCTCATTAATTGTTTACGTACAAGCTAGTATTGAAATATGTCTATGTGATACATCCCAACTAAAAAGTCAAACTCATAGTTATATTATTTGAATTCACATGTTGTTGCAGTGTAATAGTGCATACGATTGTCAAATTTCTTCATTTTTTTGTATTAATTTTCTATAGGCAAAGACAACTACCTGCTAATACCCAAATGCCCTATATGGTGTTCACTTGCGAATAGGTAAAAACTTGGTACATGTCTTATCTGATGTCACTAATTAACACGTATATTTGTGTATGTATATAAATAATTTTTATGAATCGTGGGCTTATCCCACAGAGTAGGACACAATGCATATAGCACTTATCACTTTAATTTGCACTTGCACGTTGTACCTGCACATTGCATTATAATTCTTGCACTGTTTTTAGCACTCTTTTGTTACTTGTATATATGTCATTTTTTAATTTTTAATATTTTTAAAATATTCTTGTACTTATGCACCACAAATTATCTTCATCACGTAGGTAATATAGATTACGTCTTATATGTAAAACCTCACTTTCAGAAGGGTGAGACATGTCTCGAACAAATACCACTCCATATGAAGGGTTAATTTAGGTAGAATCTTTATATTGTTTATTCAGTAAAGAGATGCGGAATTCAATGTATAAGAGAACATCGGGAATGTAATTCTGTGACTGTTTTCTTTGTGTTTTGGTATTACTAATTAACATATGAAATACCCATGTGTTAAACAACACATGCCCCGATATGGACCCTCTCACCTGTCATTCAAGCAGCCGGCTGGATGTGTGTGGATGCGGTGGGCAGGGTCGAACTGGGAATTTAAAGTGGCCCTGGAAAAAACTGTTAAAGTGGCCCCATTCTGAGGGCGGGGTCAAAACAAGTAGGCGTGTCCATGTGATGTGGGTGGAGTTACAAACTGTTTATAGAAGGTCTAAATGAACATGTACAGCACATAGAAAGAAACTCATACTACCTACAGGAATAAACCTTCTTTTTTAAGAGAACACAACTTAATACTACAATACCTTCTCCGATAAACAAAAAAGTAACTACTATAAAACTGCCTCCTTTGTACAGCGATATAACAACTATAATACTGCCCCCTATGTACAAGGAAATAACTACTATAATACTGCCCCCAATGTACAGGAATATAACTACTATAATACTGCCCCCTATGTACAAGAATATAACTACTATAATATTGCCCCCTATGTACAGGAATATAACTACTATAATACTGCCTCCTATGTACAGGAATATAACTACTATAATACTGCCCCCTATATACAAGAATATAACTACTATAATACTGCTCCCTATGCACTAGAATATAACTACTATAATACTGCCCTATATACAAGAATATAACTACTATAATACTGTCCCCTATGTACAAGAATATACCTACTATAATACTGCCCCCTATGTACAAGAATATACCTACTATAATACTGCTCCCTATTTACAAGAATATAACTACTATAATACTGCCCCCTATATATAAGAATATAACTACTATATTACTGCTCCCTATGTACTAGAAAATAACTACCATAATACTGCCCCCTATATACAAGAATATAACTACTATAATACTGCCCCTATGTACAAGAATATAACTACTATAATACTGCCTCCTATGTACAAGAATATAACTACTATAATACTGCCCCCTATGTACAAGAATATAACTACTATAATACTGCCCCCTATGTCCAAGAATATAACTATTATAACACTGCCCCCTATGTACAAGAATATAACTACTATAATACTGCCCCCTATGTACAAGAATATAACTACTATAATACTGCCCCCTATATACAAGAATATAACTACTATAATACTGCCCCCTATGTACTAGAAAATAACTACTATAATACTGCCCCCTATATACAAGAATATAACTACTATAATACTGCCCCCTATATACAAGAATATAACTACTATAATACTGCCCCTATGTACAAGAATATAACTACTATAATACTGCCTCCTATGTACAAGAATATAACTACTATAATACTGCCCCCTATGTACAAGAATATAACTACTATAATACTGCCCCCTATGTCCAAGAATATAACTATTATAACACTGCCCCCTATGTACAAGAATATAACTACTATAATACTGCCCCCTATGTACAAGAATATAACTACTATAATACTGCCCCCTATATACAAGAATATAACTACTATAATACTGTCCCCTATGTACAAGAATATAACTACTATAATACTGCCCCCTATGTACTAGAAAATAACTACTATAATACTGCCCCCTATATACAAGAATATAACTACTATTATACTGCCCCTATGTACAAGAATATAACTACTATAATACTGCCTCCTATGTACAAGAATATAACTACTATAATACTGCCCCCTATGTACAGGAATATAACTACTATAATACTGTCCCCTATGTACAAGAATATAACTACTATAATACTGCCCCCTATGTACAAGAATATAACTACTATAATACTGCCTCCTATGTACAAGAATATAACTACTATCATACTGCCCCCTATATACAAGAATACATTTACTATAATACTGTCCCCTATGTACAAGAATATATTTACTATAATACTGTCTCCTATGTACAAGAATATAACTACTATAATACTGCCCCGTATGTACAAGAATATAACTAATATAATACTGCCCCCTATATATAATATAACTACTATAATACTGCTCCCTATGTACAAGAATATAACTACTATAATACTGCCTCCTATGTACAAGAATATAACTACTATAATACTGCCCACTATGTACAAGAATATAACTACTATAATACTACCCCCTATGTACAAGAATATAACTACTATAATACTGCCTCCTAGAGGTGAGGTTGTGTGATAGTTGAGCTCCTGACCCAATCTGATGTCTGGAGACAGCCCAGGGCAGGGCCACCCTGGGCGGGGAAGTTCCCCAAGCAAGGCCCAGGCTCCAAGGCCTAATCCGGCAGATAACACCCAGCCAGCTCAAACAAGGGATGTTAATCCCAAAGTTTCTGTTAATGGAACAAATGTCGGCAGTGCAAGTAGGAAAGTTTGTGTGGACAATGAAGAAGCATGAAGCTGGTAAAACAACCTATCAGTGAAAATGTTGGATCATCTGTGAGCAGAGCAAAAGTGCCTGAAAGTCCAAAGGCAAGTAACATGCAGAGTGTGCAGCAGCCTCCATCCCAGGCCTCAGGTGGACAATCCAACTCCACCCCGGGCAGGCAGAGGAGAACATCACTGGAGAGGCCGACAATCCATGAGAACCTGCAGCAGAGTGTGGTGTTACCAGCTGAGTGCACCAGGTCTGGGGGAATGCAGGCTGTGAAGGAGACCAGAAGCAGCCAAGAATTCAGATCAAGAAATGCCACCAGTGTCGTCTCTGCAAGTCAGCCAGGACTCCATTCAGGAGATTGTGACCCCCGAGCAGCGACAATGACTGCAAAATGCCAGAAGTCACAGGACTTTGTGCGAAAATCGCAAGGTTCAGTACCAGGTAAAAGCAGTCATGGCGTATCAAAAGGATCCAGTACTGCAAGCAGGCCGGAACAACACCCCAGCAGCAAACTGCAGCCCACAGAGCCATCACCAGAGCTCCAGCTGGCCGCTCAGATACCAGGACTGGTGAGAAAGATGGAGACATTGAAAAAACAAAAGCTGTACCTGCAAAAACAGATAGATCAGTGATGGCAAACCTTTTAAACACTGAGTGCCCAAACTATAACCAAAACCTGTGTATTTTTCGCAAAGTGCCAATGCAACAATTTAAGCAGTAACTTATTACTCCCTGCTCTTTCACGGGTTTAAATTGTGTAGGCACCTGAGGACACCAATACAGTAGAAGGAAGGAGAAAAAGTTTGGATTATCATTGTAGCTTCCTTCTGGGGTCCTGGGCTGCCTGGGACTGCAAGGGGCCTTTAGTCCTGTTTGGCAAACTCTACCCTGAGGTGATGGCAGGGGTGCCCATTTAGAGGGCTCTGAGTGCCACCCGTGCCATAGGTTCGCCACCACTGAGATAGATTGTACCTATATGCTAAAGACAGCGAACCCAGGGAAGCAGAACCTGCTGAACAACAAGCTGGACTCCCTGGCCAAACAGCTTTCTGATACTGTGCGGGAGATGGACGCCACTATTGAGAAAATGGGAGAGAAAAGTTGGAGAGACCTTCAGGAACCAGCAGAGGTTTGAGGGAGACCAGGCCTCAACATCCAGGTGTGAGACCCCACAGCCCCATGTAAGACCCATTCTGCAACCAGCAACTCTGCCTTTTGAGGAGGGAGAAATTTACAAAGAGAGGCAACAACAAGTCCTGCAGCAGCTCCCAGTAAGTTACTACAAGTCCCAGCAGTCCCTAATGAGGTACTACAAATCCCAGCAGTCAGTAGACCTGATATCAGCAGTGATGTGAAGGAGGCACCACAAGTCCCAGGAGGCAGCGCTGCAGTCCTGCAGTCCTGCAGTAATGCTGATCATGTTGCAGATGTGCCTGATATTGCTGATGTCTCTGTTGTTGCTATTTCTGAGGTTTCTGTGTGTGATAATGTCCCAGCTGAGGAGTCATCCCAGATACAATCTATGGCACCTGGTGACACAGATAGCACTGATGTTGTTGTGAAGGGTGAGGGACAATCTACAGCTGAGGAGTTCCCCCCTCTAGTCACACCACAGGCAGCAGAGTCCCAAAGTCTGGGTGGTCAGCAGCCCCATAGTCCAGGTGGTCAGAAGGGCCCTAGTACATATGGTCCGCAACCCGCACATCCCCCACAGCAGGACAGGGGTCAGACATCAGGCAGTGCGTGGAGTCGGGGTTCCCTGTTCTTTTCCTCTAATGCCAGTTACACCAGCCAGGCATTCAAGAGGAGGAATGTTGTCAGGTTTAGGCATAGAGGGGTTAAGGAGGATCTACCTGACAGGAGGCCCGTGGTGAGGGACATGTTGTGCACCCAGATGGGATTCCAGCCAGCCGACATCCTGGCAGTAATAAACCTTCCAGACAGACACGGGTATGACATTAGCTTCAAGCTGATGTCTAATCTGGACCGGTTCTGGGCTCAACAACCCCGGTACAGAGATACTGGGGGGTGGAACAGGTTCAGCTTTATTCCCATCTCCAAACCAGATACAGCCATTGTCACCATCATGTTCTGGAACGAGTCTGTCCCCCCTCAGGACATAATTATCTGGCTCAAGAGACATTGTACCCTCATGTCAGACATGACCAAGACCAGGGATGAGGATGGAATCTGGACCGGGGGGTGGAGGGTCCTGGTTAAATTACATCAACACCAGAACATCATCCACCATCTCCCCAACTCCTTCTTTATTGGCAGAGAGAAGGGTGTGCGTTTTTATGTTGGTCAGCCCAGGCTATGCTTTAGGTGTGGGAGATCCGGTCATGTGGAGAGTAACTGCACCACAGTGAAGTGCATCCTGTGTGGGGACCTCGGCCATGTGAGCGTCAACTGCCAGACCATCAGATGCAACCTTTGTGGTCAGATCAGTCACCCCCACAGGGACTGTCCTGAAGCCTGGCATAACATCTGTAGGGACCTCCCTGATAAAGATCTGATGGAAGGGGCAGATGTACCAAATGAGGAGCAGGAGGAGGAGGCGTTATTATCAGGGTCAGTGTGCACAGTGCCAGAGACACCAGATATTAGTGGTGCTGCCCCGGACCATCTAGGGACAGGTAACACTGAACTGACACCAACCACAAGGGAAAATAATAGTGTTAAAAAGAGGAAGAAGGGTAAGAGCACCAGAAAACCTGAGAGTGTGTGGACCGCCGTCCAAAAACCCTCAAAAATGAGAGTCGAGAATCAGGCTGTGACCAGTAATAGGTACAGTGTACTGTCCGAGTCAGATGGAGAGGAGGAGACAGATCGAGAGCTGAAACGTATGATGGAGGAATATGATGACGATCCAGGGGGGGATCCTCCCACAAAAATGAAACCTCTTCATACCGAGTCAGTTTGGGATATGGAAACTTGTAGTCCGGAAGACAACTCTGACTCTGATCTATGATCAATATACAGAAAAAAATGAGCTAAGCGGGGCGCTCAGACAACAACCCAGAGAGGCAAAAAAATTGTGTCCAACTGGTAGTTTTATTGATAAAATCAATTGGTTAAGACAATATAAATATATAAATAAATAAATATATAAATAAATAAAAAGACACTTCCGGTGTCATCCATATGTTACCCAGGTATGTTATTTCAAGAAATGTATTTAAAGCACTCTGTCTCTACTAATTTATTCCTGCTTGTCCTGATTTTGAAAAAGGGTTGTGTATAACCCGAAACGCGTTAACCCTTTCACGACCCGTGACGTAATAGCACGTCACGGGTCGGCCGCGGGTGCATGGAGAGGGCTCACGCGCTGAGCCCTCTCCATAGCCGGTAAGTCTTTGCTGCATATTGCAGCAAAGGCTTACCGGTAACACCCGCGATCGGTGCTAGCACCGATCGCGGGTGTTTTCACCTCGATCGCCGCCGGCAATGCTGCCGGCGGCTTCAAAAGCATGGCGGCGCGTGGGCGCCGCCATCTTTTCTGGGATCGCCGCTCCCCGTGACGTCATCGGGGAGCGGCGATCCGTCGCCATGGTAACCTCGGGTCTCGCGAAGACCCGAGGCTACTTCTGGTTAACCCATGCATTACAATGTGCTATCAGCACATTGTAATGTATGAGGAGTAAAATCCCCATATACTGCCATACTGTAGTATGGCAGTATATGATAGGATCGTGCAGACCCCCTAGGGTTAAAGTACCCTAGGGAGTCTGAAAAGTACTAAAAATAAAAATAAAAAAAAGTTAAAAGAAAAAAAATTATAATAAAAAACCCTAAAAACTCAAATCACCCCCCTTTCCCTAGAACTGATATAAATATAAATAAACAGTAAAAATCATAAACACATTAGGTATCGCCGCGTCCGAAAATGCCCGATCTATCAAAATATGATAACGGTTTTTCACTGTGTTTAATCCCGTAACGGAAAATCGCGCCCAAATTCGAAAATGGCACTTTTTTGTCATTTAAAAAAATTAAAAAATTCTATAAAAAGTGATCACAAGGTCGTACAGTCCTAAAATTGATAACATTGTAAACGTCATCAAAATCCGCAAAAAACGACACCACTCACAGCTCAGTACACCAAAGTATAAAAAAGTTATTAGCGCCAGAAGATGGCAAAATCCCCAAAAAATTTTTTGTACAGGAGGTTTTAATTTTTTTAAATGTATGAAAACATTATAAAACCTATACAAATTTGGTATCCCCGTAATCGTACCGACCCAAAGAATAAAGTAGACATGTCATTTGGGGCGCACAGTGAAATCCGTAACATCCAAGCCCACAAGAAGGCGGCACAAATGCGTTTTTTTACCAATTTCACTGCATTTGGAATTTTTTTCCCGCTTCCTAGTACACGGCATGGAATAGTCAATACCATCTCTATGAAGTGCAATTTGTTACGCAGAAAATAAGCCGTCACACAGCTCTGTACATGGAAAAATAAAAAAGTTATGGATTTTTGATCATGGGGAGTAAAAAATGAAAATGAAAAAACAAAAAAGGGCCAGGTCCTGAAAGGGTTAATAGGACTTTTTATTTATTTATATATTTATATTGTCTTAACCAATTGATTTTATCAATAAAACTACCAGTTGGACACAATTTTTTTGCCTCTCTGGGTTGTTGTCTGAGTGCCCCGCTTAGCTCATTTTTTTCTGTATATTGACTTTACTTTACCGGCATCACCCCGGTGACCGGTTACCTTTGAGCTTTGGGAGCTGCCTACTAAACGCCTGAGAGACTAGTGTCCTTCTGCTATACTGTATTGGAACTTCACCTTGGACCAACCCCTAACTCTGGACCTCTAGCATCAGCTGGATTTACACCGGACCCCAGGTTGGGCTCTTATATGCATCAAACCAAGTGTTAATAAGGTGAGCATATCATCTGTTAAATACTCCATCCAGATTGGTTTAAACGTTATCACCCGAGGCGCCGTCCCCTACGTGCCTTTTTTCTCCTATTTTCTTTTCTGATCTATGATGATGGGGATGGTCTTTCTTCTTCTTTTTCTAATGGCAAGCTTCCATCTTACTGTGGTCACCAGCAATGTGAATAGCATAAGAACTAGAAGGACCAGACATGTTGTATATGATCATCTAAGATATCTCAATGCTGATGTTTATTTCTTACAGGAGACCCGTTTAAACACCTTGGGTCTCATACGAGAGGTGGAGATAGATTGGCAGTCTGGTCCTTCCTTTTGGTCGCTGGCTATGGAGCCTTATCCCGGGGTCTCTATCTTATTTAACACCCATGATGTAACCATCCACAGACTCACAGAGGTATCGATGGGACGGTTCCTGCTGTTAGAGGTAACCATCAGAGGTAGAAGACTCTGGCTCATTAACATCTATGGCCCACAGACAGTGACCGAAAGGACTCAGCTCTTTAATGATGTAAAGCCTTATCTGTTCACATCAATTCCTGTCATCATGGCTGGGGACTTTAATGCCACCACTACCACCAGGGACAGGAACAATAGGCCCCTTACCAGGGACTGTAAGGTCCTAAACAGTATAATTCAGCAGTCTGGCCTGTCTGATGTTTTTGTACAGGGTGGTAGGAGTCCCAAGTTCACTTATACCTGTGCATGACGCTGCAGTAGGATTGATCTTGCTCTGGTGAGTCCTACTGAAAGCATTGGAGAAAGAAGGGAAAGAACTGTCCCATACTCTGATCATTTGGCCTTATATTTTTGTTTGGGTTCCTCTAAGTATCCTGATGTTGGTAGAGGGCTATAGAGACAAAATTCTAGTCTGTTAGATGATATTTCTGTCCAGGAATACATTTCATCTTTTTTGCTGCATCAACTGGACAGAGTAGATTTTTATAACAACATGGCCGACTGGTGGGAGGACGTCAAGGAGGAGATCCGGTCCCTCTTACAGAGACTGTCAATTAAGAAAGGGAGAAGTAAGTACAGCCAGTATCTGAGACTGCGTAAAGAATTGGAGTCACTCTATTCGGCGGGTGGTGATGACCAACAAAGGATTGACCGGCTGAAATCTGAGATAAGGCAGTATCAGTACAGTAGGTACACCTCCCTGGTAGTGGAAAGGGACTATGGCACCCGAGGGGCACCTGACCCATTTGAGAATTGCCGGGAGCGTGTGGAGAAAAAACTGATCGCAGGTCTCACTGACTCCCAGGGTGTTTTACAAGACTCTCGGGAGGGAATCCTGGGGGTTGGCGAGATCTTACTATACTGACTTGTTTCAGAAGAAGGCTTTGGATAAGGAAAAAGTGGCCGAATTCTTGGAGGCAACTCCAGGCCCTGATACTAGGGATTTGGACTTTTCTCCTTTGGAGACCGATCGCCCTCTTGAATGTCAACAGGAAAATTCTGGCAAAAATTCTGTTTTCTAGATTAGTCTGTTTGTCCCCGGCACTTTTGGCAGGCTCTCAGTACGGCACAGTAAAAGGGCGGAACATCTCTGGAGCAGTCGTCACTATAAGAGAGATGTTTGAGAGATGTAAAGCCCTGAGGTGTGGGAGATATGTTGTAGGTCTGGACCAGGCTAAAGCCTTTGACAGGGTTGATCACGATTATCTATGGGCAACTTTATCAAAGTACGGTATTCCGGGAGAATTTGTGGATTGGCTCAGGACGTTGTATAGAGAGGCAAAGAGCTTTCCTCTGATCAATGGTTTGCAGGGGGACACTTTCAGGGTAGAGGCAGGGGTGCGACAAGGTTGTCCTCTGAGTCCACTGCTGTATGTGTTTGCCATCGATCCGTTCCTGAGATCACTGCAGCGGTGCGATTTTCAGGGGGTGCCGGTCCCCCATTGCTTGCCCCTGGATGTTGTTGCCTATGCAGATGATGTGACTGTGGTGATATCTGAGCCTCGTGAGGTGGAGATGTTATCTGCAGCCATCAGAAGTTACTCAGAGGCCTCCGGGTCTCTGGTCAACCTTGAGAAGAGTCAAGCTTTCTGGACATTGGATGCTGCTCCTGACTTTGATCCACAGCAGTTTGCAAAGGCCTCCACCCATACTAAAATTCTGGGGGTGAAATTCGGGAGGGAAGATAATTCTGCACTAACTTGGGAGGAGAAGTTGGAAGCCGGAAATATAAAGGTTCAGCGATGGAAGAACTGGAGGCTGACCTATAGAGAAAGGGTTACTCTGATGAAGACTTACCTGGTCCCTGTCTTCCTCTACGTCTCTGTTGTCTTTCCTTTGCCAGAATCTTTCTCCGCTAGGCTCTTTAGCCTGTTCTTCAAACTTTTATGGGGGAACAAGTTGAACCCAGTTAAAAGAGGGATCACCTGCTCGTAGAGGAGAGAAGGTGGACTGGATATGTTAAATCCAAGGGTTTTCTTTGACTCCGTGTTTCTGAAAGTTAATTTTGGTTGACTGGACTCAAATGATGGTCTCCTGTGGGTAAGTAGTGTCAGGGACTGGATATTGCCTTTTGCAGAATCTTGGATGCGAGGCGACAGTCTCAAGAGGAGCCGATGGACTCCTGGCTCCTATGGTCTCAGGTGTTTAACCCCTTAAGGACGCAGGGTTTTTCGGCTCATTTCTCGGTCTCCAACTTCAAAAATCCATAACTTTTTCATTTTTACAGACCTGTGTGAGGGCTTATTTTGTGCGTAACAAATTTTACTTTCCTGTAATGTTATTTATTTTAACATGCCGTGTACTGCGAAGCTGAAAAAAAATTCCAAATGTGGAAAAATTGAAAAAAACCTGCACGTGCATCACGTTCTTGTGGGCTCAGTTTTTACGACTTTCACTCTTCGCTCCAAATAACATGCCTACTTTATTCTTTGGTTCTGTGCGATCGCGGTGATACCAAATTTATATAGGTTTTATTGTGTTTTAATACATTTTCAAAAATTAAACGAATGTGTACAAAAAAGAAAAAAAAAATTTTGCCATCTTCTGACGATAATAACTTTTTCATACTTTGGCGCACGGAGATGTGTGAGGGGTCATTTTTTGCGAAATGAGGCGACATTTTCATTGCTACCATTTTGAGGTCTGTGCGACATTTTGATCATTTTTTATTTCATTTTTTATGTTATGTAAAAAGGTGTAAAAGTCGCATTTCGGACATTTGGGCGCCATTTCCCGCCTCAGAGGTCACCGCCGCCCATAACCATTTTTATATTTTGATAGATAGGGCATTTTGGGATGCGGCGATACCTAATATGTTTGTGATTTTTACTGTTTATTATGTTTTATATCCGTTCTAGGGAAAGGGGGGTGATTTGAACTTTTAATATTTTATAATTTTTTTTTATTTTTTAAACTTTTTTTTTTCTTTTTTCACTATTTTTTAGACCATCTAGGGTACATTAACCCTAGATGGTCAGATCGCTCCTACCATATACTGCAATACTACAGTATTGCAATATATGGAATTTTTGCACACTATACATTACAATGAGCCACAGGCTCATTGTAATGGATATGCAGAAGCCATGTATCTTCGGGTCAAACGCGGCGATCGTAACAAAGATGGCGGCGCCCGCGCGCCGCCGTCCTTTAAATGCCGCCGGCGACTTTGCCGCCGGCAACGGAGGGGTTAATAGCCGTGATCGGTGCAAGCACCGTCCGCGGTTATTAGCGGTGGGGGTTTTCTGCAATATGCAAAAACCCCCACCTTTGTAAGAAGAGGACTCAGCCCGTGAGCCCTCTTCATACATCCCTTATACCTCTGCGATGTAGAGCTACGGCGCAGAGCGTTAAGCGGTTAAGGAAATGGGGTATAGACAAGTCTTTTATTGAAAGTAAGACCAGAAAAGATCTGTAGGACCTTCTACTCTCTACAGCTGGCACTTCCAGACTGTCCAAACACCACCTTAAAGGACAGTCTGAGGTTTCTGAATGGTCGGAGGCTGCCCCATAAGTTTCGTGACATTGCCTGGCTGTCATTACAGGGGAAACTGTTTGTCAGGGGGAATCTTAAGTTCCTCAGTATGGTAGATCGCATGTGTCCCCTCGGGTGTCAGACAGAGGAAACTATGGACCATTTTATCTCTCAGTGCTGGGGTGGAAGGAAGATCTGGCATGACATAACCACCAAGATATGACTAACATCACTACAGTCCCTCAGGTACCCTGAGATCCTCTATGGCGTGACACCTACCGTAAGTAACATCAACCAGGAGACCATGTACATAGTAATCCAGGTCATCAAATATTATCACTGGCACATGAGAGTGTCCATCCATAGTGAGCTATTCCATCATGATAAAGCCATAAGCCTCATAATGTCAGAACTCAGGTGGATCCGGTCATTAGAGGTCAGGAAAAAGGGGGAGAATATAAGTCTCTGGAGGAACATCCATCTGGAGTAAAATATGTCCAATTATATAATGTGTATGCATTTGTTTTTTTCTGTTTTTCTTTGTTTCCCTTTCAGCCAAAATGGACTCAAGTTACATTTAATATAAATTTTATTATGAACATGTATGATTTATACTGAATGATCTATGATTTATTTTGATGGAAAAAGTATTTCTGTATTTATATTTGTTTTTTACTAATAAAAATTGTCCCCTATATACAAGAATATAACTGCTTCCTATGTACTAAAATATAACTACTATAATACTGCCCTCTATATACAAGAATATAACTACTATAATACTGCTCCCTATGTACTAGAATATAACTACTATAATACTGCCCTTATGTACAAGAATATAACTACTATAATATTGCCCCCTATGTACAGGAATATAACTACTATAATACTGCCTCCAATGTACAAGAATATAACTACTATAATACTGCCCCCTATGTACAGGAATATAACTACTATAATACTGCCCCCTATGTACAAGAATATAACTACTATAACACTGCCCCCTATGTACAAGAATATAACTACTATAATACTGCCCCCTATGTACAAGAATATAACTACTATAATACTGCCCCTATGTACAGGAATACAACTACTATAATACTGCCCCCTATGTACAAGAATATAACTACTATAATACTGCCCCCTATGTACAAGAATATAACTACTATAATACTGCCCCCTATGTACAAGAATATAACTACTATAATACTGCCCCCTATGAACAGGAATATAACTACTATAATACTGCCCCCTATGTACAAGAATATAACTACTATAATACTGCTCCCTATGTACAAGAATATAACTACTATAACACTACCCCCTATGTACAAGAATATAACTATAATACTGCCTCCTAAGGGTGAGGACGTGTGTGAGCAGAGCTTCTTTTTTTTATATAATTGTATTTTTATTGAAGTTTTTCCAAACAATGCAACAACAAACATTGGCATAAGAATAGGCGAAACAAAAAAAATTTTTTTTTCAGTATAAACAATGTAAACGTACAGATACATGTCATATCAGGTCCGAAAACCATGCAATATAGGATATGGGCGATTATTGAAGCCTAAATATAAACAGGCATGTATCCCATAGGACTAGCAGAGTAAATGATCTCATTTCCCATGCCTGTATTTAGGCAAGCCGCTTTGGGTGCTAGTAGCTTCACAGTAAAAGCCCAGATACATTAATAAAAAAGAAAAAAACAGTAATAGACACACAAGGATAACATTCATACTCACAATGACAACCGACAACATTCGGGGGAAACAATGAAGTGGGTAACTACGTCACTCCTCCCTTCGCCCTAACTCCTCAGCCCAGAAGCGATCCCATCGATCCCAAACTTTATCAAATGCCAAAGTGCGGTCATTCAGAGAGGCGGTCAGGGATTCCATCGTGCGCAATCCTCTTATTCTAGAGAGGAGGTCTAAACGGGAGGGAGAAGCCTGCCTTTTCCAGAATTGCGAAATCAAACACCTCGCTGCGGTGAGTATGTGCAGACACATCTTGGTAGTTGCCTTTGCCAAAGGCTGGGGGGAGACGTTAAGTAGGTAAAAGAGGGGGGAGAGTGGGATGTCCACCGCTGTAACTGCTTGGATAAGGGTCCTCACCTCTTGCCAAAAGCGCTGAATCAATGGGCAGCACCAGAAGATTTGCTGGAGGGTCCCACCAACAAGGCCACAACAAGTATCAGGTGTATCCGGGAATAGTTTGTGGAGCAAGGAGGCTGTATGATACCACTGCAACATCAATTTATACTGGTTTTCCCTATATGTAGCGCAGCGAGAAGTCTCTGCGGCCCTCCGCCAAATCAGCTGCCATGTCTCTTGTGTTATTGTCTCTCCCACTATGCTCTCCCACTTGGCCATATATGGGTGTGTGACCGGATCTTCCGGATCTGGGTGTAATAACACCATGTAGATATCTGATATAAGGCCAGCAGTGTGAGCAGCATTTTTGCAAATGTGTTCAAATACCGTGGGTATCGACACCGTCTCAGTGCTCTACATGGATTGCAACAGGTGTCTAATTCGCATGTAGTAGAGGTTAGCGGAGGGCGGAAGATGGAACTTATCCCGCAAGATGTCAAAAGGTAAAATCTTCCTATCTCGATAGTCTACAACGTCCGCAAACCTAAATAGTCCCTTCTCATGCCAGGGCTTGGAGTCCTGCCCGACTCCCACATACTGCAAGGATGGAGTGTGTATAAAGGACTGCATTGGAGAACACTGTGACACCAAGGGAAATCTGCTTATGCAAGCTCTCCAGATTTTAATCGTAAAAGCAATGGGACCTAGTAAGGAGCTAGGCGCCGGAGGAGACTTATTGGACCAGAGGTAGGAGTTGGGGTGGAATGGGGCTAACCACAATTTCTCTATCTCCATCCACTTGGAGAATGCCCACAGGGTGGACCAGGCCGGAATGCGTCGCAGGTGGGTCGCCCAGTAATACTTAGTTACATCTGGCACCGACAAGCCTCCCCTAGATTTATGGGATAGCAGGACTGACTTGGAAATCCTGTGTCTTTTCCTAGCCCATATGAAATGTAGGATCAATGCCTGCAGAGACCGCAGAGCGCTCAGCGGGACCGAGACTGGTAATGTGTCAAAAACATAGAGCAATTTGGGCAGGATGGTCATTTTGACCGCTGCTATCCTGCCAAACAGGGACAAAGGGAGGGTGTTCCATTTATCTAGCAAGGCCCTTATCTCCCGAAAGAGTCCCGGGAAATTCTGTCCGTAGAGGGAGTTGTAAGAGGGGGTTAGCAGTATCCCAAGATATTTGATAGCGTCCGTTTTCTAATTGTATTTGAAGGTGGATTTAAGGTTATCTAATGAGGCTTGCGGTAGATTAATTGGTAAAGCCTCCGTCTTGGAGGTGTTGACTTTGTAGCCAGATAGGCGTCCATATTGCTCTAATCGGGCTTGCAGATTTGGCAAAGAAATGAGGGGCTGGGTTATGGTGAGCAGAATATCATCCGCAAACAGTGCTAATTTGAATTCCTTATCTCTAAGTGCGATGCCATGGATATTGGGATCTTGCCGGATGATGGAGGCCAAGGGTTCTATGCAGAGTATGAACAGAAGGGGGGACAGTGGGCAACCCTGTCTCGTACCATTCCGTATCTGCAGAGGCGGGGAAGAAGCGTGTGGGAGCTTGATTTGAGCCGTGGGATTTGAGTACAGCCCTTTCAGAGCCTGAAGGAAGGGTCCCTTTAGACCAATATGTTCTAAGACCTGGAACATAAAAGGCCAACTAAGGCGGTCAAACGATTTCTCAGCGTCTAGGCTTAGAACCAGTGCTTGGTCGTCCCGTTTGTTAACCAGGTCAATAAGGTCAATCGTCCTCCTAGTATTGTCGCCCCCCTGCCGACAAGGTACAAACCCAACCTGGTCCTTATGGATTAGTTGAGGAATCCATTGAATCAGTCGATTAGCCAATAGTTTCGTGAATATTTTCAGATCCGTATTTAAAAGTGCTATTGGTCTATAATTGGCACAATCTGTAGCGTCTTTACCCGGCTTAGGGAAAAGAGTGATGTATGAGTGCGTAAGGGTCTCAGGTAAAGGTTCTCCCTTAAGGAAGGCATTAAACACCTTCGTCATTCGGGGCAGTAACACTTCGGAGAAGACTTGGTAATACAAATATGTGAGTCCATCAGGACCCGGAGATTTCCCGGTAGGCATTCCTTTTATAACCTCTGCAATCTCATCGGATGTTAATTCCGAGTTGAGGACCTCTACGGCCCCCTGGGGCAACCCTGGGAGGGAGCATGATTCCAAAAAATTAACCAGAGCTGTTTTCCTAGGGCCCTCTTCCTGGGGCAGGGTGTCTGGCAGAGAGTACAGTTTGGCGTAAAAGTCATAAAAGCGAGACGCTATTGCCCTTGGGTCGTGGAGTAGACCACCCTTAGAGTCCCGAATGACATGCGGGACTTGGTGATCCCTTTTATCCCTCAATTGCTTTGCTAAAAGGGAGTGTGGCTTATTGGCCTGCTCATAGTATCTTTGTTTGGTAAACACTAGTAATTTTTCCACCGCTTGGGTTTGGATTTCCCGCAGCTGCTCCATCGTCTCCGTCAACTGTCGTAAGCGACTCCAAGTGGGTTTAGCTAGTAGTGCTGCCTCTTGTTTACCTATCTCCTTTCGCAACTCCCTTTCCAAATGCAATCTGTTCCGTTTGAGTCTGGCCCCTTGCTCAATACAGTGTCCCCTGAAAACTGCTTTGTGGGCTTCCCAAATCATAGGAACGAATGGTATGGAGTCCTCATTAAATTGGAAATATTCCTTCAAGGCTGCGGTGAGCTCTTCTCTAATTAGGGGTTTTTTGAGAAGGGACTCAGGCGCCAGTGGCAGGCCTTTACTGTGGAGAAGTCCTCCCTTAGCGTCAAATAGACCGGTGCATGATCCGACCACGAAATATCCCCCACCTCTGCAGATCTCAATAGTAGTCAATACGGGTGTGCGTGCCATGTGGGGGAGAATAAAAGGTAAAGGAGCGGTCACCCGGGTTGCCCACCCTCCACAAGTCATACAGGGCAAATCGTCGAATAACCCTTCGAAAGGCCATTGAAATAGTGTTCTGGGATCTTGTTGGGGGCGCGGGGGTTGATTGCTAAGCGGTCCATCGTTTCAGAGAAGATGACATTAAAGTCCCCTCCTAACAGTAACGGTGCTGGTGGGAGCTTAGCCAGTTCGTTCAAAATTTTGGTGACAAATCGAACCTGCGACGTATTTGGGGCGTACACGTTACATAAGAGAATTGGTGATCCAAACATTTTACCCTGGATGATAATATATCTACCACTGGGGTCCGAGGTCACCAATTCCGGGACAATAGGGCAGGAGGTGGAGAATAAGATCGCTACCCCCGCTTTCTTATTATCTGTGGAGGCCATATAGGAGACAGGGTACAGGTGCCTTGCAAAGTTAAAATTCCCTGTGGAGTCATAATGAGTCTCCTGCAAAAAAACAACATCAGCTCTACTCCTTTTCAACTCATTGAGCGTGAGGCGGCGCTTACGAGCTGAGTTGAGCCCCTTTACATTTAGTGTCAGGAGCTGAACCATGATGCATTAACCAGTGGATATGTGAGGGTGTAGCATGTATTACGCACCTGCGTGGGCTTCGTTTAGGAACGACCTCTGACGGGGAGAGGCTGTTCGCCTTTTTCACAATGCTGCAGCTGTGTGAGGAGAGGGACCTTATGTTGTATGTTCCACCCTAAATCTACGGGGGGTACAAGAAAATATGACAAAAACCCAACAGACACAAGACAGGACAAACACTCAATCAGAAACGACGGGGAGGGAGGAACAAATAAAATAGAAATAACCTACACAATTAAGGGGGGAAGGGGGATAAAAAAAAAAAAAATAATAACAATTCTGTAACCAGAGAGAGGTAACCTTCCTAACTCTGGTGTGGATCTGTTCAGCCAGTCTACCCCTAAACTCGGGGTGTACAGTCGGCTGACTCAGAGCCTCCCACCACCCAAAGAAAAAAAAAACTGGAGGGTGAGGTCTGAGCGGGACCCACTCACGGAGGGTAGTGTGGCAATGGAGTCCTCTATAGGACTATGTAATACAAGTCTAAACAACTTGGGAGAAATAAACAAAAATTCACAATAGAACGTCACACTGGGAGAAGTACCCCAGTGCATTAGCGCATGTAAGTAGCTAACAATCTAGGAGGGGATGCGCCCTGGAATCACAACCCAGTAAACCCCTGGCCCAACATATGGGAAAAATATAACTGTAAAGGATATATATCCAGATAGGCAGACGGCTTTAATCGTGAGAGTCCCGTGAGGAGGCTCTGTTTCGCGGCCTTCACCTCTTTTGCTGCGACTGTTCACCCTCTTGCCGCTGGAGCATCGATGGAGGAAGGAGGTCCCAGTTATCCATCTTCGGCGTCGGGATGCCCCAAACGTTGCAGAATTCTTGTAAGTCCGCACTTGCAGATAGTGTTGTGGTAACTCCATCCTTAGTGGCTGACAATGCGAAAGGAAAGTTCCAGCGGTAGGAAATGTCGTGCTCACGTAGTGTATTCAACAGCGGTCGCATGATCCGGTAATTCCGGATAAGTCCTGGTAGAGTTGCACCCCCTCACCATTAAAAGTAAAGTCCCTCTTTCTCCTCGCTGAGGACATGATGCGTTCTTTTAGCTCAAAGTCATGGACACAACAGATGATGTCTCTCGGGTTTGCCCCTGCAGATTTAGGCCGCAGTGCTCTATGAGCTCTATCGAGCTTAACCTGCGTCTCCGGTTCCTCCAGCAGTGCAGCAAATAACGCTTGAAGGGTAGAGCGGACATCTTCTTTTCCCTCCACCTCAGGGATGCCCCTCACCCGAATATTGTTACGTCTGCCCCTATTATCCAGGTCTTCTAGGTGTCTAGCCATGTCCTGTAGCATGGAGGACTGGGTGTGCAAAACATGCTGTGTATGGGAGACTTGACGTCTGGTATCTTCCTGCTCAGCTTCCAGATTGTCAATTTTCTGTGTCATGGACTGGATATCTCGTCGCATCTCTGAGATTTAGGCTTTAATGGTTCCCTTGACATCAGCAATTAAGAACTTAAAGTCCTCTTTAGTAGGTAAATTCTGCAAGTGGGTATGCCAATACAAATCAGAGGCTAATGGTCTCCCATCCGCAGTGGAAGCCGTGCATTGTTGCTCGGGTGAGGACTCCCATTCGGGGGAGGGTGCCGCATAGCGTGCAAGAGCGGGGGTAGCGCCAATATCATCCTCAGAGAACTGCGTCAGCGGGACATACTGAACCCCGGGTACAAACACCCCTGGCTGTGATAGGTTAGGGGATTTGGGCTGTAGTCTCGGTGCCCGAGGATCTCCCTGTCCTGGGACCATAGGGGGCATATCATTGCCAATGGGTGGGGGGGTGGGTGATTTTGGGGGCCTGCTCACCTTCTTCTTGCTGATGAGGGGATCCCTGAAGTGGCTTCTGCACGGGGGTGTCCTTCGGTGGGCGCTTCTGCGCTGAGGAGGAGGCCTGCTGCGGAGTTGCTGGCTGAGCGCCAAGATGGCGTCCGGAAGCCGCCTGTGGTGTGGAAGCCTCTGCATGGCGCCGTGCCTGTGGAGATGGCGCGGTGAGACCCGGCGGGCTGCGCTTACCCGCCGCCGCTGCAGACACCTCTTTGAGTGCAGGGGGGGGGGGGGGGACCGGTGCTGCCGTTTCGCCGGCATCCTACCTCTGCGTTCGGGACCCGGAGGTGCTGCTGGAGTGGGAGCGGAGCGAAGAAACCTGGTGAGTGGCGTGTCGCCTCTCGGAGCTGCCGCTTGCGATCCGGGGGTCTTCGCTCCCCTTCTAGGGGCCTTTTTTGCGTTTGGGGCCAGGGTAGCTCCCCTCCTACAAGGCTTAAGGAGCACTGGGGTGTCGGAGCTCTCCTAGTGCGCAGCCATTATCCACGAGGTCCAGCCACACCCCCTGAGCAGAGCTTCTGAGTCTCCTGATGCCTGGAGACAGCCCAGGGCGGGGCCACCCTGGGTAGGGAGATTCCCCAAGCAAGGCCCAGGCTTCCAGGCCTACACCAGGAGAAAACTCCCTAACAATTTCTTCAAGGGATGGAAATCCCACAGTTGCCAGTAAGCAGGAAAGCCAAAAGAATGTGGTTGTTGTAAAGAAGATACAAGAAAAGAAAGTGAGTGAAGCAATGATGGAAGTAAGTCCCAGGCCCGGCCAGCATGGAGCAGCACAGGTGGTGAGTGCAGGACGAGCAGCAGGCGCACAGCCCCCCACTCCTGCACCCAGACAGAGAAGAACGTCCCTGGAGAGCCAAACTCTGCAAGAGAACTTACTGCAGAAGGATGTGGTGTCCAGCATGGCCTGCACAGGCCGCACCAGATCTACAGCTAAGCCGCAGAGTGTCCCTGCACAGTATGAACAGGCCTCAAGCTCAGCCACTGCAGGCAGAAAGACTGGAGCAGCAAAGGAGACGAGTACTCCAAAACCACCTGGAGCAGCACCCCGACCAGCACAGCAGGGGAAGGAGACCGTGCGAGCGCCTGAGCTGAGGTTAGCAGAGGAGATCCCAGGACTGGTAAGGAGCATGGGGGAGCTTAGCCACCATAAGCAAATGCTGCAGATGCAGATTGACTGTTTGTATAACCTGAAAACTGCACATCCAGAGAGTAACAGACTGTATGATACCAAGCTGCACTCACTGAGCACAGAGCTGGCACAGGTGGTCAGGGATTTGGACTGTGTTCTGGAGAAGATGGGACCCCTAGCCGAGTCCTATAGGAATAGGGAGCGCTTCTCACAGCAGAAGCTGAGCTGTGACCCCAGACCGCCGATGCGGCCCATGTTACAACACCTGTACTCAAACCTGCTAGTTTCTCTTACCAAAAGGGACAGTCGCAGGATCAGCCGCAGACCTCTGCAGCAGTCACTGAGAAGGAGCATGAGGATGTGGTACAACAAGTCCCAGCAGTGACTGTGCAGCAGCAAGACAAAGCATTTTCTTCTGTGTGTCAGACTTATGCATTGTCCCAGGAGATCTGTGCTGCTGTGACCGAGACTGGGGACACTGGGGGACATTCTGATGAACCTGAGGGGTTGGGGGATGGAGGGGACCCTCAGTCTGTCTGGGATGTACAACAATCTGATAATAGCATAGAGGTGGATGGGGGACAGGGGGTTGTACAGGATGATGTATGTGATTTCCCCCCTCTAACATCAAGCCCCCCAAATAACTCAGATCCCCCTAGATCAGACCCTCCCCCTAATACCCAGAGTGAACCCCGTCAAGAGCCTCCCAGAAACGCCTGGAGCTGCGGCGCTCCCTCCTTCACCTCCGGCGCACAATACTCAGGGGAGGCTTTTAAGAGCAGGAATGTGGTGCGCTTTAAGAACAGAGGCGCTAAGGAAGATCTCCCAGATAGAAGGTTTGTGGTGCGGGATCTCCTGTGCCACCAGATCGGGTTCACGCCAGATGACATCCTGGCGGTCATCAACCTTCCAGACAGACAGGGCTATGATGTCAGCTTTAAGCTTTAAGCTCTAGTATGGATAGGTTCTGGGATAAGTTTCCCCGGTTCAGGGACACTGATGGATGGAGTAAGTTCACGTTTGTCCCCATTTCCAGGCCAGGTACCGTAGTGGTAAATATCATCTTATGGAACGAGTCTGTTCCCGCTCAGGATATTCTGGTGTGGCTCAGGCACCATTGTGATCTTGTGTCTGACCTCACCAAGAACAGAGACGCCGACGGTATCTGGACTGGAGGGTGGAAGGTTCTGGTGAAGTTGCGCCAGTATAATAACATCACCATGCACCTCCCCAACAGCTTCTTCATAGGCAGAGAGAAGGGCATCTGCTTCTATCCCGGGCAACCAAGAAAGTGTTTTAGATGCGGTAAGATCGGTCACGTGGCCAAAGTATGCACAGTGATAAAGTGTAACCTGTGTGGGGAGGTCGGTCATCTCAGCACCAAATGCGAGACAGACAAGTGTAATCTGTGCGGTGAGATGGGCCACCCACACAAGGATTGCCCGGAGGCCTGGCATAACATTGCCAGGAACTTCTCTGATGATGAGATGGTGCAGGAGGCAGACGCCTTAGAGGAGGAGGCCTTGATGTCAGGTCAAATACTAACTAGGCAGGAGTCAGGTGATACTGCTCCAGAACCTCAGAGAGCAGCCCACACTCCGGAGAATATGGAGGTTGTTACTCAGGACCAGCCTCAGACAGCAGCTTCTATTACATCTCTTGAATATGAGGCGGCCAAAAAGAACAAAAGAAAGAAAAAAGACAAATCCTCCCGTAAACCTGAGACCGAGTATGGTGCAGGGTCTAAGACCATGAAAAAAGCCAGTGGTGATGCCGGGGTCATGGTCCTTTCTAATAGATATGATGTCTTATCAGAGTCAGATGGAGATTTTGAGCGTGAGTTAAAACGCATTGTAATGAGCGTGATGGGGACACAGAAGACCCTCCGACAAAAAAGAAGCCCCCTTCTTCTGAAGCTGGAGACCCCCTGTCAGACATGGAGACTGGTGGTAGGCAGAGGGAATCTGACTCTGACTCATGATGATGGGGGTTGCTGCTCTGCTTTTCTGTTTCCTTATGATGGCTGGATTCTCTTTAAGAGTTGCTTCTAGCAATGTTAACAGTATTAAAGTAAGAAGGACTAAACATGCCGTGTATGACCACCTGAGATATCTGGACGCTGATGTAATCTTCCTGCAGGAGAGCCATCTGACCACCTTAGGGCATCTCCGTGAGGCTGAGCGTGAGTGCCGGTCTGGTCCTTCTTACTGGTCACTGGCTGTGGAGCTGTACGCTGGGGTCGCCATATTATTTAACACCACAGACGTGACGGTGCACAGGCTGACGGAGGTCGCTATGGGGAGGTGCCTGGTGCTGGAAGTGACCATCCATGGTAGGTGGCTCCGCCTGATCAACATATATGGCCCACAGACAGTAACAGAGAGAATCTAGCTACTCAATGAGGTAAAACAATATCTATTTACCTCAATCCCTGTAGTAATGGCGGGAGACTTTAATGTTACTTTCACATCAGGTGACAGGTCCTCAGGCAGAGCAGTGGTCAGAGACTCAAAAGTCCTACATAACATCATATCACAGGCCGATCTATGTGATGTATTTACCCTGGGTGGCAGGAATCCTAAGTACACCTACACATGTGCTGAGAGGAGCAGTAGGATTGACATGGCATTTGTGAGTCCCTCAGAGACTGTTAATGGGATGAGCAAGAGAGCTGTCCCATATTCTGACCATCTGGCTTTATTGTTTTCCATGGGAGCCTCTAACTGCTCGGTTATTGGTCGGGGGCTATGGAGGCTTAATTCCAGTATCCTGGATGATGTCTATGTCCAGAACTGTGTTCACTCCCTTTTTCAGGACCAGCTCCAGAGACAGGACTTCTATGACAACATATCTGACTGATGGGAGAACGTCAAGGAGGAGATCAGGTCCCTCTTAAAGAGACTGTCAGTGAAGAAGGGTAAGAGCAAGTACAGCCAATATCTCAAGCTGCAGAAAGAATTGGAGTCACTGTATTCGGTGGGTGGGGATGACAAACAAAAGATTGACTGACTGAAATCTGAGATTAAGCAGTATCATTACAGCCACTACACGTCTCTCATGGTAGAACGGGTTTATGGAACTTTAGGGGTTCCGGATCCGTATGAAAATTGCCGGGAACGTGTGGCCAAGAAATCGATCACAGGTCTCACTGACTCCCAGGGAGTTTTGCAGGAATCTCAGGAGGGTATCCTGGGGGTGGTGAGATCGTACCATACTGAATTATTTCAGAAGAAGGTTTTGGATAAAGTGAAAATGGCTCAATTCTTGGAGGCAACTCCAGGCCCTGACACTAGGAATTTTGACTTTTCTCCTTTGACAGCAGGAATAACAGAGGAGGAGGTTAAAGAGGCCATTGATAAGTTAGGTCTGGAGAAGGCACCAGGACCAGATGGGATAACAGCAGAATTTTATAAGAAATTTAGAGACCTCTTAGCCCCGATCCTTGTGGATGTGTTTACTAATTGTCTAGAAAATTACCTGATGCCTCCATCCATGAGAGTGTCCTCCCTTATTCTGCTGTCTAAAGGAAAAGATCCTAGTGACATCAAGAACTGGAGGCCGATCGCCCTCTTGAATGTCGACAGGAAGATTCTGGCAAAAATTCTGTTCTCTAGATTAGTCTGTTTGTCCCCGACACTGTTGGCAAGCTCTCAGTACGGCACAGTAAAAGGGCGGAACATCTCTGGAGCAGTCATCTCGATAAGGGAGATGTTTGAGAGATGTAAAGCTCTGAGGTGTGGGAGATATGTTGTAGGTCTGGACCAGGCTAAGGCCTTTGACAAGGTTGATCATGATTATCTATGGGCCACTTTGTCAAAGTACGGTATTCCGGGACAATTTATAGATTGGCTGAGAACTTTGTACAGAGAGGCGAAGAGCTTTCCTCTGATCAATAGTTGGCAAGGTGACACGTTTGAAGTAGAGGCAGGGGTGTGACAGGGCTGCCCCCTGAGTCTACTGCTGTATGTGTTTGCCATAGACTTGTTTCTGCGATCACTGCAGCGGTGCGATTTTCGGGGTGTGCCTGTCCCCCATTGCTTGCCTTTGAAGGTAGTCGCCTACTCGGATGATGTGGCTGTGGTGATATCTGAACCTCGTGAGGTGGAGATGTTGTCTGCAGCCATCAGAAGTTACTCAGAGGCCTCCGCGTCTCTGATCAACCTTGAGAAGAGTCAAGCTTTCTGGACATTGGATACTGCTCCTGGCTTTGATTTGCCACAATTCGCCAAGGCCTCCACCCATATTAAGATCCTTGGGGTGAAATTTGGGAGGGAAGACAATGCCAAACTAAATTGGGAAGAGAAGTTGGAAGCCGGAAATGCAAAGGTTCAGCGATGGAAGAACTGGAGGCTGACCTATAGAGAAAGGGTTACTCTGATCAAGACTTACCTGGTCCCTGTCATCCT
Source organism: Engystomops pustulosus (assembly GCF_040894005.1). Taxonomy (NCBI): domain Eukaryota; kingdom Metazoa; phylum Chordata; class Amphibia; order Anura; family Leptodactylidae; genus Engystomops; species Engystomops pustulosus. Next base: position 211,333 of record NW_027285041.1, on the reverse strand, counting down.
CTACGTCTCTGTCGTCTTTCCTTTGCCAGAATCTTTCTCCGCTAGGCTCTTTAGTCTGTTCTTCCAGCTTTTATGGGGGAACAGGTTAAACCCAGTAAAAAGAGGGATCACCTACCTGCAGAGGAGAGAGGGTGGACTGGATATGTTAAATCCAAGGGTATTTTTGACTCCATGTTTCTAAAAGTTAATTTTGAATGCTTGGACTCAAATAGTGGTCTCCTGTGGGTAAGTAGTGTCAGGGACTGGATATTGCCTTTTGCAGAGTCTTGGGTGCGAGGCGGCAGTCTCAAGAGGGGTCGATGGACTCCTGGCTTCCTCCCCAAGTATCTGGAGTATGGTCTCAGGTGCATGAAAAAGTGGAGACTATATAAGACGTATCTGGAGAGTAAGACCAGGAAGGACCTCTATATGAGTTTCTGTAGGACCTTTTATACTTTACAGCCAGCTCTGAGGGACTGCACAACGGCCACCCTGCAGGAGAGTCTGAAGCTCCTCAATAGTCCGAGACTCCCAGCAAAGCTATTTGACATTGCGTGGTTATCCCTGCACGGGAAGCTTTTTGTTAGGGGCAATTTAATGTTTTTGAGTGTCTCGGATCGTATGTGCCCCTTGGGTTGTCAGCAGGAGGACACAATGCAGCACTTCATTACCGAATGCCACGGAGGGAGGCAGATATGGCAGGAGGTGTCCCGCAGTCTTAGGATACCAAGACTGCAGTCTCTGACCTACCCAGAGATCATCTATGGGGTGACACCACAGGTAGCCGGCATCAACAGGGGGACCATGTACCTGATCATCACGGTAACTAAGTACTACCACTGGCACACCAGGACCAGAGTGTCTGTACATAGCGAGTCCTTCCAGCCCATGACCGCAGTCACACAGATACTATCAGAACTGAGGTGGATCCGATCTTTACAGTTAAGGAAAAAGAGCGAGAATGTTCAGTTATGGAGGAACATAAATCTACAGTGATGGATAAATGTCATGGAATTCTGTTTATTTCTTTTTTCCCTTATTGCCAGTGATGGACTTTTTAATTTGAAGTTACTTTAAATTCATTATTTGCTGATGTGTTTGATCTCTGTTAAATAATTGCTTTTTTTTCATCCTGACAAGAATGTATTGTATATTTTTGTTTGTTTTTACTAATAAAAATTGCCCCCTATGTACAAGAATATAACTACTATAATACTGCCCCCTATATACAAGAATATAACTATTATAATACTGCCCCCTATATATAAGAATATAACTACTATAATACTGCCCCCTATGTACAAGAATATAACTACTATAATACTGCCCCCTATATATAAGAATATAACTACTATAATGCTGCTCCCTATGTACTAGAATATAACTACTATAATACTGCCTCCTATGTACAAGAATATAAATACTATAATACTGCCCCCTATGTACAAGAATATAACTACTATAATACTGCCCCTTATGTACAATATAACTACTATAATACTGCCCCCTTATGTACAAGAATATAACTACTATAATACTGCCTTCGATATATAAGAATATAACTACTATAATACTGCCCTCGATATATAAGAATATAACTACTATAATACTGCCCCCTGTGTACAAGAATATAACTACTATAATACTGCCCCCTATGTACAAGAATATAACTACTATAATACTGCCCCCTATGTACAAGAATATAACTACTATAATACTGCTCCCTATGTACAGGGATATAACTACTATAATACTGCCCCCTATATATAAGAATATAACTACTATAATACTGCCCCCTATGTACAAGAATATAACTACTATTATACTGCCCCATATATATAAGAATATAACTACTATAATACTGCCCCCTATATATAAGAATATAACTACTATAATACTGCCCCCTATGTACAAGAATATAACTACTACCCTGTTTCCCCGAAAATAAGTCAGTGTCTTATATTAATTTTTGCTCCTAAAGAGGCACTAGGTCTTATTTTCAGGGGATGTCTTATTTTTCTATGAACAAGAATTTACATTATCGTTAAACAAAAAATCAACTTCTCTAACATCCTAACTGCTGTATTTCTTGTGACTCCATGTCTAATAGAATCATTGACCCCAATCTCTCATGTTTAGTAAAAGCACTTTCCATAGATGACCCTTCTTATCCTGGTAGCTGCTGGTATCACATTTACAGCACAACATCCGGTGATTTACTTCCATAAATTCTTCCCCATGTCACAACCATCTGCAGCATCTAAAAGATTTCCTAATACTAATGTATGGCGTGGGGGGAGCTGCTACAAAGACTGCCGCTAGGTCTTATTTTCAGGGGAGGCCTTATATTTCTAAGACTTGTACTAGGTCTTATTTTCGGGGGATGTCTTATTTAAGGGGAAACAGGGTATTATACTGCCCCATATATATAAGAATATAACTACTATAATACTGCCCCCTATATATAAGAATATAACTACTATAATACTGCCCCCTATGTACAAGAATATAACTACTATAATACTGCCCCCTATGTACAATATAACTACTATAATACTGCCCCCTTATGTACAAGAATATAACTACTATAATACTGCCTTCGATATATAAGAATATAACTACTATAATACTGCCCTCGATATATAAGAATATAAATACTATAATACTGCCCCCTATGTACAAGAATATAACTACTATAATACTGCCCCCTATGTACAAGAATATAACTACTATAATACTGCCCCCTATGTACAAGAATATAACTACTATAATACTGCCCCCTATGTACAAGAATATAACTACTATAATACTGCTCCCTATGTACAGGGATATAACTACTATAATACTGCCCCCTATATATAAGAATATAACTACTATAATACTGCCCCCTATGTACAAGAATATAACTACTATTATACTGCCCCATATATATAAGAATATAACTACTATAATAATGCTCCCCATGTACTAGAATATAACTACTATAATACTGCCCCCATGTACAAGAATATAACTACTATAATACTGCCCCCATGTACAAGAATATAACTACTATAATACTGCCCCCTATGTACAAGAATATAACTACTATAAACTACTATACAACACTGCTACATACAGTCCCATGTAACATACACCTCAGCCCACAACAGCCATGCAGCCCCTTGTAACATACACATCAGCCAAGCAGACCCATGTACCATACACACCAGCCACGCAGACCCATATAGTCATACAATCCCATTTATACAGGCTCTTACCCTGTAAGTCATCCTGGACTTAGAGGAGGCTGCTTCTTGAGATCCAGGGAGGGAGGGGGGGCGGCGAACGCGCGGGGTGGGGGCGATGTCGGGGGTGGGGGGATCGCGGATGGTGCCATCGCGGGTGGTGCCTGTGTGCTCTCTGAGCTGACTGTTCACAGCAGTGTTCGGGACCTTCAAACCTAGCTGGGAGAGATACCGGCCTGCGCGGGGGACGTCATGACGCGGGTCACGTGCCCTAGGCATCAGAGAACAGCAGCACAGCAGGGGGAAGTCCCTGCAGCGCTGCACCTGGCCTCACATTCCTATGGCCTTCAGCGCGGTCTGTGAGTTCATGTTTTTTTTCACCGGCCCCACCAGTGTCAGACAGGCCGGGACCGGTCCTAAATGAGTTGGCCCACCGGTGCCCGGTGGGTCTTATGGCCAGTCCGCCCCTGGCAGTGGGGTTCTGCCTCTTGTCCCGTGATCCCTATCCCGGTCATGCGCCACGCTCGGGCCGGAGGCAGACTGCTCCCGGGTCTCGCGCGCCAGTGAGACCAGTCCGGAATGACTGACAATTAACTCCAGGTGAGAAAGCAATGGTGCTATTGGTGGGAAGGGACATAAAATCCCAGTGCAGCTAGAGGAACTTAACCCCCAGACGAAGGCTAGGGCCGAAACGAGCATCGAGGAATCCTTTCATGGTAGACGGGGGACATATTATGACACAATGGGGGTCATTTACTAAGGGCCCGATTCGCGTTTTCCCGACGTGTTACACAAATATTTCCGGCTTGTGCCGATTTTCCCTGTATTGCCCCGGGATTTTGGCGCACGCGAACGGATTGTGGCGCATCTGCGCCGGCATGCGTGCGACGGAAATCGGGGGCGTGGCCGAACGAAAACCCGACGTATTCGGAAAAACCGCCGCATTTAAAAACGGAAAATGTGTTGCGAAACTTGTACTTACCTTCACTCAGCTGGCCTCGGTGTATTCCAGTGCGTTCCGATGCTCTTCAGCGCAGTAGCGCCACCTGGTGGATGGCGGAGGAACTGCCTTAGTGAATCCCGGCCGGACCCGAATCCACCGCAGAGAAGGCGCCGCTGGATCGCGAATGGGCCTCGTAAGTAAATCTGCCAAATTGTGTTGATTAGATATGCACTATAGCACTTTGTAACTTATTTTGCAATTTTGCACTTGATTTATGTGTTTGACACGTCATGGTATGACTGCATACAAATTACCAGTTAACGATACCCCCTATTTCTGTCCCATGAATTTTTTATGTGATATCCTCATCAATCCAAAGTGATTCACGTGTTATTATTCTCTTTTTAACCTGTGTCGTGTTTTGTGTTAGCTAACTGTCCAATAAAAGAAATTTGTTGTGATTAAAATTGGCTAAGTCTTCCCCTACCAACATAGTTCACTTACTTTTTTGTGGTGCACCTTTAACATATTTAAAACGAGTTTGTTTTGTAGTGTGAACAATGACGTAGGAAGCAATTATTCTTGGCTTTGCTTTTCTGGTAACCACAAGTGTGGACACTCCATATGTAGGACATGCACACATTTAGAGACAGGAAACAGTTTTTCCTCTTTTGTAACTAATATAAATTATGATATAAATACCTACATAAATTGTAATAACTCATATGTTGTATACCTCATAGCGTGTAGTGAATGTAGATTACAGTATGTGGGCTGCACGATGTGTCCTCTAAAGAACAGGATAAGACGTCACCTTTCAGATGTATCTAGTCCCACTGTCCATGTATCAGCCGCATCCCAACACTTTTGTAGCACTCACAATAAAGATGTTTCTACATTTGTATGGAAGGGCATAGAACAAACTATTCTATAGGGAGACCTATTGGATGTTTCTGTTGGATACGAGACACGAGATTTTGTGTTATTAAGCTTGTTATCTGCTCTATAGTGTGAACAATGACCTAGCTTTAAGTGTTTTTGAAATATTTCATTGATTTATATATATGAGCCCTTGTCCTAGGCGAGTCCTGATGCAATATAACACATACAGATTATATGCCATTCTATATAGCTTATGTCATCTGCCCTATAGTGTGAACTACGACCTAGCATTCAGTGTTTTGAAATTTCTCACAGATTTGTATACATATGCCCTTGGTTTAAGTGAATCCTGATACGATATAACATATATAGAATATGTCATCCTATACAGCTTATGTCATCTGCCCCATAGTGTGAACTGCGACCTAGCATTAAGTGTTTTGAAATATTTCACTGCTTTGTATATATGAGCCCTTGTTCTAGGTGATTCCTGATGTGATATAACATATACAGATAATAACAAATGAGAAAAAAAATATGTTTTTTTGTAAGATGTTTTTATATAAGTTAACTTTTAATTATGTGTTACGTTGTGAAGGTTGAGCACTGAGCATTCTCTGGCCAATTCACACACAATTATCAGAGTTCAGGTGAGACTGATTCAGGTGCCTGTTGATTGCACATACGGTATAAGAATGCTGGGTGCACAACCTGAAAAATGCAAACCATGACTAGGTCCGGTAAGACGAAATGTGTCAGTTTTTTGCTGTGTACATGATCGTGATGTCTGGAATTTTATGTGGATAAAATAAAGTTACTATTTTATACGGATTCCCATGGATGTGCTGGAGTTTTTTCCTTTTGTATGCTGTTGAACCGAGGGACTTTGGATTATTTCTCCGTGCACTGGGAAACCAAGAGCTTTGTGGGTGAGCAGGATGCTATTTTGTTTTTGATGCACCTTTAACATAGGGCGTGCTATAGACTTTGCCCGTTGAATTTGGTGCGCGGTCAGACAGATAGCCGGAAAGCCCCCTAATTTTTGTTGCATGGTGGCTACCGCAGCTGCGCCACAAAAGGGCGGCGCGACGCCTCTTAAAAACCTGTGCAAGGAGATAACACCTAAAAGATAGTGCAAAGTCCGTCATAAAACTGGCACAAAGCCCTTAGTAAATGTGCCCCAATGTTTTCATGGCCTGATCTGGTTTACAAATACATTTGGGGGTGATAACTTAGAATTTTTAGATGTTCAGTTAAGTATTATCCAGAACCACATTCATACATGTGGATGTCGAAAGCTAACAGTCATGAATTCCCTGCTTCAAGAATCTTTTCAAAAGCAGACCTGTGAACTGAGTTGACAGATTGACAGCAATGGTTTAACTGGTAGACTTTGTAAGAAAAGCATATAATAAGGCAGCAACATTAGAGAGGAAGGCGCTCCTTTATAAAATAAAAAAAAGGAGAGAGGTTTAAATTTACCTTTGATTTTGTTCCAAATGAGAACAATATTCTTACAGTGTTCCAAACAAATTGGTGCCTTTTTTTTTTTTTACAAAAAGGTCAAAGTAATACTGCAGTGTGCTGGATATTAATATACTAGGGGGAGGGGTTATGCACAGGGCCAGATTAAGGGTCCCAGGGGTATGGAGCACTTAATTTAGGATGGGGCCCCCCAGCTCGGCACCCAATGCGGGGCCCCCTTCCACAACAATATATGTGAAAAAAAGATACCACATAGTTATCCGGTTTCCAATATCAGCGCTATACTATTACCAGATAATGATACCTCAATACTGTCACCAAAAGATGCGTTTAAACTGTGACCCACAGCATTACCACAACATAAAGAAAATACCAACTTCCTTATAATGAACACAAGACTCTATACACAGACCAGGATTACCAATCATTTAGCACATATAAACTCCATTTATTGATAAAACTTTACCGCCATATTGTTATAATACAAACACCACCCTGCAAGGTACAATATCACTAATGATACCTCTGTACAAGCCCAGATAATAACATTACATCCTGATTATCACCACTACATAATGACTGAATAATACTGCAATACTATATGATAACCTACACACAGACCAGTATGTACCAGCATATAGTGATCATATAGTAGTATATACCAGTCCTGCACAGAGGCTGCAGTGTCATCCAATGACTTACAGGTGACGTCCCCAATGTTGTCTCTTCCTTCCTGTCTGATCTTCCAGGAGTCTTCTTCCAGCCACAATTCATCTCTGCTGGTTTATAAAACAGACCTGATTGGCATCATCCTATATACACATATATCATATATACCCCTCACACCACAACTGACCACACTGTGCCCTCACATATATCATATATACCCCTCACACCATAACTGACCACACTGTGCCTCCACATATATCATATATGCCCCTCACACCACAACTGACCACATTGTACCCCCCATATATATCATATATACCCCTCACACCACAACTGACCACACTGTGCCCCAACATATATCATATATACCCCTCACACCATAACTGACCACACTGTGCCTCCACATATATCATATATACCCCTCACACCACAACTGACCACATTGTACCCTCTATATATATCATATATACCCCTCACACCACAACTGGCCACACTGTGCCCTCACATATATCATATATACCCCTCACACCACAACTGACCACACTGTGCCCCACATATATCATATACACCCCTCACACCACTACTGACCACACTGTGCCCCACATATATCATATACACCCCTCACACCACTACTGACCACACTGTGCCCTCACATATATCATATATACCCCTCACACCATAACTGACCACACTGTGCCTCCACATACATCATATATACCCCTCACACCACAACTGTCCACACTGTGCCCCCCACATATATCATATATACCCCTCACACCATAACTGACCACACTGTGCCTCCACATATATCATATAAACCCCTCACACCACAACTGACCACACTGTGCCCCCACATATATCATATATACCCCTCACACCATAACTGACCACACTGTGCCTCCACATATATCATATATACCCCTCACACCACAACTGTCCACACTGTACCCCAACATATATCATATATACCCCTCACACCACAACTGATCACACTGTACCGCTCATTACCCCCACTACCACTGCATCATGACTGAATAATACCACCACAGCATTACCACAGCAAAATAATACCACCTAAGGCTACACACGAACGTATGGATGTAGTGTATGTATGTAGTGGATGTATATACGGCCAATGTATATACGGGCGATATATGTCCCCCATACACTTCTATGGGGTCACGGCCCTGTACGGGAGCGGTACAGTGCAGCACCGTACCGCTCCGTAGCCCGTATAAAGGTAGGACATGTCATATCTGTCTACGTAATATGGCGCCGTGCGCTGTATATTCCTATAGAGAGGGGCGGGGGTGATATGCGCTCATCCCCTGTGCTTCTCTCCACAGCGCCGATATATGCCCGCCGTGCTACTGTACGGCGGGCATACATTGTCTAAATATAGCCCAACACAAACTCAATTAAAAAAAAAAACAATAAATAATTCAAATTAAAAATGAAATGCTCTGCAGATAAACAAAAACAAAAATATTAGAATATAATTATATCTGATTACTCACCGTTTACTGACTTCGTCATTACAACTTCATTACAGCCTCTATAGCACCCCCTGTAGTTTGGGATTCTTCATCTGGTGTAACTCCTCCAGTTGTTATGGATTCGCCCCTAGATGTCTTCAGCTCTTGCCAGCACATCTGTGCCCTTAAAGATACCACAATCACTTACAGTATAATGGCACCTGGATATATATACACAGCACCTACTTACTAAAGCTATATATGGCAACCCCATTTATGAATGAATATATAAAAGCTGCCCCTGCTATACAGCAACCCCCACTATACAAATCCCCCCCCAAAACAATGGCCCATTTCATCTATAAAGTGACCTCCCCTATACAAAGACGGCCCTCTATAAAGCACCCCTCTTGCCCCGAAATACAGTCCCCACATCCACTAAACAGTGGCTCTATACATAAATAGTACCCCCCCTTGCCTCTATTCATAAATTACCCCCCTGTCCTCTATACACTGTCAGTATACATGAATTACACTCCCCTGTACACTATACATGAACTACACCCCCGTCCTCTCTACAGTGCCTCTATATATGAATTACAACCCCCATCCTCTATGCAGTGCATCTATACATAAATTACACCACCTGTTCCCTCTACACTTCCTCTATATATGAATTACACCCCTTGTCCTCTATACAATGGTTATATACATTAATTAAACCCCCCTATATACTGCACCCTGTCCCCTGTACAGTGGCTCCTCTATATATAAATGACAACCCCCTCCCCTATACAGTGGCTCCTCTATATAAAAATTACACCCCCTCCCCTATACAGTGGCTCCTCTATATATAAAAGACACCTCCCTCCCCTATACAGTGGCTCCTCTATATATAAAAGACACCCCCTCCCCGTTCCCTATACAGTGGCTCCTCTATATATAAATGACACCTCCTCCCGTCCCCTATACAGTGGCTCCTCTATATATAAATGACACCTCCTCCCGTCCCCTATACAGTGGCTCCTCTATATATAAATGACACCTCCTCCCGTCCCCTATACAGTGGCTCCTCTATATATAAAAGACACCTCCCTCCCCATCCCCTATACAGTGACTCCTCTATATATAAATGACACCTCCTCCCGTCCCCTATACAGTGGCTCCTCTATATATAAATGACACCTCCTCCCGTCTCCTATACAGTGGCTCCTCTATATATAAAAGACACCTCCTTCCCCACCCCCTATACTAGTGATGGCCAACCTATGACACGCGTGTCAGTGCTGACACGCATAGCCATTTTCAGTGACACGCGGCCGCCGGAGAGTTAAGTTTCATCCTCGGCTCCTACACAGCCAGGTGCAGTAGCCAGGAGGCTGAGAGATTGTCCAGCACATTGTAATAAATAGATGATGTGGAAATCCCCATACACCCATGTACTGTAGTATGGCAGTACATGATAGGATCAATCACACAACCTAGGATTAAAGTACCCTAGAAGTTAAATAATTATACATATTTGTTATTTAAACAATAAATATCACAAAATTATGTTTTTTTTTTGTCAAGGTGACACACCACCTGAGTTATGCTTGGTTTTTTGGCGAATTTTGACACACCAAGCTCAAAAGGTTGTCCATCACTGCCCTATAAAGTGACTCCTCTATATATAAATGACACCTCCTCCCGTCCCCTATACAGTGGCTCCTCTATATATAAATGACACCTCCTCTCGTCCCCTATACAGTGGCTCCTCTATATATAAAAGACACCTCCCTCCCCATCCCCTATACAGTGACTCCTCTGTATATAAATGACACCTCCTCTTCTCCCCTATACAGTGGCTCCTCTATATATAAATGACACCTCCTCCCGTCTCCTATACAGTGGCTCCTCTATATATAAAAGACACCTCCCTCCCCACCCCCTATACTAGTGATGGCCAACCTATGACACGCGTGTCAGTGCTGACACGCATAGCCATTTTCAGTGACACGCGGCCGCCGGAGAGTTAAGTTTCATCCTCGGCTCCTACACAGCCAGGTGCAGTAGCCAGGAGGCTGAGAGATTGTCCAGCACATTGTAATAAATAGATGATGTGGAAATCCCCATACACCCATGTACTGTAGTATGGCAGTACATGATAGGATCAATCACACAACCTAGGATTAAAGTACCCTAGAAGTTAAATAATTATACATATTTGTTATTTAAACAATAAATATCACAAAATTATGTTTTTTTTTTGTCAAGGTGACACACCACCTGAGTTATGCTTGGTTTTTTGGCGAATTTTGACACACCAAGCTCAAAAGGTTGTCCATCACTGCCCTATAAAGTGACTCCTCTATATATAAATGACACCTCCTCCCGTCCCCTATACAGTGGCTCCTCTATATATAAATGACACCTCCTCTCGTCCCCTATACAGTGGCTCCTCTATATATAAAAGACACCTCCCTCCCCATCCCCTATACAGTGACTCCTCTGTATATAAATGACACCTCCTCTTCTCCCCTATACAGTGGCTCCTCTATATATAAATGACACCTCCTCCCGTCCCCTATACAGTGGCTCCTCTATATATAAATGACACCTCCTCCCGTCCCAAATACAGTGGCTCCTCTATATATAAATGACACCTCCTCCCGTCCCCTATACAGTGGCTCCTCTATATATAAATGACACCTCCTCCCGTCCCCTATACAGTGGCTCCTCTATATATAAATGACACCTCCTCCCGTCCCAAATACAGTGGCTCCTCTATATATAAATGACACCTCCTCCCGTCCCCTATACAGTGGCTCCTCTATATATAAATGACACCTCCTCCCGTCCCATATACAGTGGCACCTCTATATATAAATGACGCCTCCCTCCCCTATACAGTGGCTCCTCTACATATATAAAATACACCCCCCCTATATATACTGAGGCTCCTCTATATATAAATGACACCTCCTCCCGTCCCAAATACAGTGGCTCCTCTATATATAAATGACACCTCCTCCCGTCCCCTATACAGTGGCTCCTCTATATATAAAAGACACCTCCCTCCCCATCCCCTATACAGTGACTCCTCTATATATAAATGACACCTCCTCCCGTCCCCTATACAGTGACTCCTCTATATATAAATGACACCTCCTCCCGTCCCCTATACAGTGGCTCCTCTATATATAAATGACACCTCCTCCCGTCCCCTATACAGTGGCTCCTCTATATATCAATGACGCCTCCCTCCCCTATACAGTGGCTCCTCTATATATATAAAATACACCCCCCCATATACTGAGGCTCCTCTATATATAAATGACACCTTTTCCTGTCCCCTATACAGTGGCTCCTCTATATATATATAATACCCCCCCCATATACTGAGGCTCCTATATATATAAATGACACCTCCTCCCGTCCCCTATACAGTGGCTCCTCTATATATAAAAGACACCTCCCTCCCCATCCCCTATACAGTGACTCCTCTATATATAAATGACACCTCCTCCCGTCCCCTATACAGTGACTCCTCTATATATAAATGACACCTCCTCCCGTCCCCTATACAGTGGCTCCTCTATATATAAATGACACCTCCTCCCGTCCCCTATACAGTGGCTCCTCTATATATCAATGACGCCTCCCTCCCCTATATAGTGGCTCCTCTATATATATAAAATACACCCCCCCATATACTGAGGCTCCTCTATATATAAATGACACCTTTTCCTGTCCCCTATACAGTGGCTCCTCTATATATATAAAATACACCCCCCCCCCATATACTGAGGCTCCTCTATATATAAATGACACCTCCTCTCGTCCCCTATACAGTGGCTCCTCTATATATAAAAGACACCTCCCTCCCCATCCCCTATACAGTGACTCCTCTATATATAAATGACACCTCCTCCCGTCCCCTATACAGTGACTCCTCTATATATAAATGGCACCTCCTCCCGTCCCCTATACAGTGACTCCTCTATATATAAATGACACCTCCTCCCGTCCCCTATACAGTGGCTCCTCTATATATAAATGACACCTCCTCCCGTCCCCTATACAGTGGCTCCTCTATATATAAAAGACACCTCTCTCCCCATCCCCTATACAGTGACTCCTCTATATATAAATGACACCTCCTCCCGTCCCTTATACAGTGGATCCTCTATATATAAATGACACCTCCTCCCGTCCCCTATACAGTGGCTCCTCTATATATAAATGACACCTCCTCCCGTCCCCTATACAGTGGCTCCTCTATATATAAAAGACACCTCCCTCCCCATCCCCTATACAGTGGATCCTCTATATATAAATGACACCTCCTCCTGTCCCCTATACAGTGGCTCCTCTATATATAAATGACACCTCCTCCGGTCCCTTATACAGTGGCTCCTCTATATATAAATGACACCTCCTCCCGTCCCCTATACAGTGGCTCCTCTATTTATAAATGACACCTCCTCCCGTCCCCTATACAGTGACTCCTCTATATATCAATGACACCTCCTCCCGTCTCCTATACAGTGGCTCCTCTATATATAAATGACACCTCCTCCCGTCTCCTATACAGTGGCTCCTCTATATATAAATGACACCTCCTCCCGTCCCAAATACAGTGGCTCCTCTATATATAAATGACACCTCCTCCCGTCCCCTATACAGTGGCTCCTCTATATATAAATGACACCTCCTCCCGTCCCAAATACAGTGGCTCCTCTATATATAAATGACACCTCCTCCCGTCCCCTATACAGTGGCTCCTCTATATATAAATGACGCCTCCCTCCCCTATACAGTGGCTCCTCTATATATATAAAATACCCCCCCCCATATACTGAGGCTCCTCTATATATAAATGACACCTCCTCCTGTCCCCTATACAGTGGCTCCTCTATATATAAATGACACCTCCCTCCCCTATACAGTGGCTCCTCTATATATAAATGACACCTCCTCCCATCCCCTATACAGTGGCTCCTCTATATATAAATGACACCTCCCTCCCCTATACAGTGGCTCCTCTATATATATAAAATACACCCCCCCCATATACTGAGGCTCCTCTATATATAAATGACACCTCCTCCTGTCCCCTATACAGTGGCTCCTCTATATATAAATGACGTTCCCCTCCCCTATACATATGCTCCTCAATATATATAAAATACACCCCCCCCCGTATACTGAGGCTCCTCTATATATACTGTACATACCCTGCTCCAAACCCCCCCCCATTTCCCCCTCCACTATACATTTGCTCCTTAAAGGAAACCTACCACTTACAAGTGGTAGGTTTAGACACATATACATGGCACCAGCTCAGGGTGAGCTGGTGCCAGAGCATATTTTTGTTAGGGGAACAAAGCCCCTATCGCCGTTTTATAAGTTATATTAACTTATAACTCGGCGCACCGCACTTGGGCACGTTGCACCATGCGCGTGCCCGTGCGTGCGCCAGATTCTAACGTGCTGGAGAGGCGGTGACGTCACCGATCTCCCCGGCACACGCACGCCTGCGCAACTTAGCACGGGGAAACAGGCCGTACTAAGTTGCGCAGGCGCGCGTGTGCCGGAGAGCTCGGTGACGTCACCGGCTCTCCAGCACTTTAGAATCCGGCGCACGCACGGGCACGCGCATGGTGCGCCGTGCCCAAGTGTGGTGCGCCGAGTTATAAGTTAATATAACTTATAAAACGGCGATAGGGGCTTTGTTCCCCTAACAAAAATATGCTCTGGCACCAGCTCACCCTGAGCTGGTGCCATGTATATGTGTCTAAACCTACCACTTTTAAGTGGTAGGTTTCCTTTAATATATATAAATTATCTTCTGTCTTCTTTGCTGGGCCCCTTTATAACAATAAAATAATAAAAGTTCACTCACCTTTCCCCGTAGGCAGCGCTGACAGCCTGAAAGATCTGTGGCTCCTCTCCTGCTGCAGTGTGGAGACACAGAGAGACACACACGGCGCGATCAATGAGTCATAGATCGGCCGTCTGTGGAGGACAGAAGGTGCAGGCAGAGGTCAATCTACCTGCACTTTCTGTCACTCTATGGTATTTGTGCCTTAAAGGCACAGTACCATATGCAGTGTGCGTGTCAGTATCGGGCTGCTATTAGCGTTTAGCAGCCCGATACTTACTAGCTGATGTCTGCGGGGCCCCTGTAGCCTGTCATTGTGTGCAGGTCCGGATCTACAGCGCCAGACGCCGGGGCCCCATAGAGAGAGGGCTGATCCCGGGGCCCGGCACAAGTGCTCCAGGAGCGCCAATGTAGACCCGGCTCTGGTTATGCAGTGTTTTCATCACACTAAGGTTGATGCCTTAATGCTATACAGTGTGTGATCATTAATATGTATACAGATGCATCATGACATATACTTGCATATATCTAATAGAGAGGGGCACGGTATATACATCTAATAAAGTAGGATAGTGAGGCATATACTATAAGTATTGATAACCGTCAAGTGCAGAAAGACTCATAGAATATCATCTTTCGGAACATACAGTACAAATGTGTATCCTCCCTTCACCCTGGGATGTCCTTCTGAGATAATACAAGTTTACCTTTTCCATTCTCATATTATGTGTGTGTGACTCTGGACCTATTTACTGCAGATAAAATACATGTAAGCAAAACATTAATCCAGTTTCTAAAAATCTAAAAGCCATGTGTAATGTATATTTTTGTTTATTGAGTTGTATAGTACAACTCAACTTACATTAGTGGCACTTAAAATATTCTGAGTAATTTAGCTGGTGATGTTAAACTGTGACTATCTCTGCTTCTGCTTTCGACTGGTGAAATCTTCAAACATAACCTGAAAACTCATTTAGGATCTATAAGATATAATTGCACTGCTCCCTCATCTCTTGTCTACATTTACCTTCCCATATAGATTGTGAGACCTTGCAGACAGGTTCCTCCTTCTGCTACAGGGTCCTCTGTACTTTTTGTATTGTCTTAAAGTGATATACTGTATTTGAACCCCTTATTGAATGTACGTCATCATAGAATTAACCCCTAGGCGCACCAGGACGTTATAGTACGTCACCGGGGCTAGAGACTTAGCGCACGGGGACATTCTATAACGTCTTGCTTCTGGCACCGGCCCACGAACGGAGGCGGTACAAGAAGCAGCGGCTGTCAGCTGTCTAGTACAGCTGACAGCCTGCGCTAACACCCGCGATCAGAGCCGGCTCCGATCGCGGGTGTTAACCCCTTACACGCCGCGGTCAAGCATGTGTAAGAGTGTTTGCGCTGTGGATCGGATCCCCCGTGCCGCTTATCGGGGGATACGATCCTCTTCTGGGCAGCTCCGAGGACTGGCATGTGCCCCGGAGCTGCCCGGTCTCCCTGGCAGTCAGACCCCTTCCGGGTCTGACTGTAAACTGTCTGAGCATGCGCAAGCTTGCTCAGGCAGTTTACACTCCCCTACAATAAAATAGTATTGTAGAGCAGTGTATTGAACTTTAACCAGTGATCAGAGCATCACTGGTTCAAGTTCAAGCATGTATAATTAAAAAAAGTCAAAAACACTGAAGTTAATACATTAGAATAAATAAAAAATAAATGCATTAAAATATAAGCCCCTAAAATGTCACTTTCCTATAAAAACACTTAATAAAGTATAAAAAACACAAAAACACAAAAAACCCCCGCATATTTGGTATTGCCGTGTCCGTAACAATCTGTATAATAAAACAGAATCGTTACTGGACCCGCACGGTACACGCCGTAGAAAAAAACGCAAAAACGTTCCGAAAAAAGATCATTTTTAATTAATACCCTAATAAAAAATGCTCTAAAAAGTAATTTAAAAAATGTTATGCACTCAAAAATAAGCCCACTAAAAAGAAAAACTCTTCTCGCAAAAAATAAGCCCCTAACCAGATTTGTCAGCCGAAAAATAAAAAAGTTATGCATATAAAAAGATGGTGATGCTAAAATGAACAAGATTTTCTCCAAATTGGTTTTTATTCAGTACAATTGAATAAAATACACAAAACCCCCACATATTTGGTATCCCTTCGTCCGTAACAATCTGCATAAAAAAACAGAATCGTTATTAGATCCGCAAAGTGAACCCCGTAAAAAAAAAACAAAAAAAAAAAGCTCCAGAAAAAAGATCATTTTCAATTAATACCCTATAAAAAGTGATTTAAAAAATGTTATGCACTCTAAAATAAGACCACTAAAAAGCACAATCCTTCTCGCAAAAAATAAACCATTAAACAGATTTGTGAGGCGAAAAATAAAAAAGTTATGCATATGAAAGACGGTGATGCTAAAATTAACAACATTTTTGCCAAATTACTTTTTATTCAGTAAAAATGGAAAAAATAAAAAATCTATATCAATGAGGTCTTTTTGTAATCGTGGCGACCCATAGAATAAAAATAATATACTATTTTTATGGTATGGTAAACGGCCAAAAAAAACCCCATAAAAATCTTCCTGAAAAGTGATGATTTTCATTTCCTCCACCAAAAAAGAGTTAATAAAATCTCACCAATTAGCCTATAGATTCCCCCAAATTACGTACCAGAAAAGTGCATCTCATGTGGCAAAAGAAATAAGCCCCTATAGGTCCACATTAAAAAAAAGAAAAAAATTATAGCCTGTACAATGTGACATAGCAAATCTGATCTGGATGGCGCCTCCTTCCCTTCTATGCCCGACCGTGCGCCCATACAGCAGGTTACCACCATATATCGGGTATCACTGTACTCGGGAGAGATTGGGTAACAAACTTTGTGGAGCCTTTATTCATTTAATCCATTGTAAATGTTTAATTTTCCACCCAAAATGGGTGTATTGTGAAAAAATATTACAATTTGCAGACTGCACCTCCATTTTGTTTTAATCCCTATAAAACACGTAAAGGGTTAACAAACTTCTTAAAAGTGGTTTTTCATACATTGAGGTGTGTAGTTTCCACAATGGGGTAATTTACGAGTCTCACTATTATTTAGGCCTCTCAGTGTCAATTAGAAGTTGAGCAGGTCCATCTAAATACAGGTTTTGGTGATTTTACAAAAAATGTGAAAAATGATACCTAAATTCTGAGCCTCATAACATTCAAGTAAAATATGTGGAATCTTAAAAAACCATGCCAACATAAAGCAGACATTTGGGAAATGTAAGTTATGAATTTATTTGGGTGCTATAACTGTCTGCATCAAAAGTAGAGAATTTAGAACGTTGAAAATAAAGAATTTTTCCAAATTTTTGCCAAATTTTGTTTTGTTTCATAACTAAACGCAAAAGATTTCATCCAAATTTTTAAACTAATTTGAAGTACAATGTGTCACGAGAAAACAATCTCAAAATCCCCTGGATATCTCATAGCGTTCCAAAGCTATAACCACTTATAGTGACACAGGCCAGATTTGAAGAATGGGGCCGCGTCCTTAAGGCCAAAAGAGGCTGAGTCCCGTAGGGGTTAATGTGCTCTATAAATAAATAAATAAATAAATAAATAAATAATATATAGTTGGTTAACAGACAGAAACGACACAGATTGTTATAGTCCATAGTTCCAACTCTATTTTACAGTGTGTACCTGTATGATGAATATGCCCCTTAAAATTGTGTGTGTTTGCATGAATTAGTAGCATATCTTACCATAAGACATTGTATAACTTTCACCAGTAATCAACATTCATCAATGTAAGCATGCAATATAAATCAGCCCTGAATGGGTAAATTAATAATAATAAAAATAAAAACTTACTCATCTTACTGTTTGTTGCCTTCTTACTAGCCTCTGCACACTCATAATATCCTGAGCTCAGCAGTTATGCTGTTAATAAATAAAATGCTCAGAAAATACGTTTGCAGCACTTAATCGATAAAGGGTAAAGTCAATATATTATTTTTTTTTCTTTACTTAACAATCCTATATCCTCCTCCACACTGACTTGGACTTTGTGTACAAGATGGCGGCTGATGGCTGAATTGAGCCTTTTTATTTATTAAATTATTTTATTCTGTCCCTTTATAAAGAATGAATGGACCATTACACAAGCTCTTATACCTCTTGTGTCACCCCCTCAGCCTTATATGCTGTAAGCTCTTGCGAGTAGGACCCTCACTCCTATTGTTCATTTGACTGTTTGTACTTTTGTAATGAAGTATTTTATTTGTTTATGTCTCCTATGAGTACTATGTCCCCTAAAGTACTATAAAAACAGTGGTTTCCAGGATTGTTCATGGTGCCAATTGCTCGAATTTCATCTTGTTCATAATTCAATACCTTTATTAGTAAGCTATGTAGTACGTGTTTCGAGCTTGAGCTAGGCTCTTCCTCAGCTTCACGTAACTGAGGAAGAGCCTAGCTCAGGCTCGAAACACGTATTACATAGCTTAATAATAAAGGAATTGAATTATGAACAGGATGAAATTCGAATGATTGGCGCCGTGAACAATCCTGGAAACCACCATTTTTAAAGTTCACCGTCTTTTGTGGCAAAGGTACTGCCACTAAGTCTAGGACTGCTGCCTAAACCACCCAAAAACCAAAGCTGTTCCACATGTTGCACTGACTGTACAACCAGGATAGGCGAGCATATTTTCAATAGAACATAAACTATTCTAATTTTAATCATTTTCACACATGTGGAGTCCGTATCGCCTCTGCTTTTTGTTTTGACACTAAAGTACTATGGATTATGATGGTGCTACATAAATAAAAATTATGGGTCACATTTTCTTACCTGTCCGGAAGAGTTCACAGAAAGTGCATTGTCCGAGATTATACACTCTACCGCGTTACACTAAGATCGTGCGCCCGTTATCCTGCATCTGTTGCTTCCCTGCTCAGGTCCGACGGAGTTCACCTTGTTTTTCCCGGGACATGTATGTGCTTGATCTTGAGACACAATAGAATGTTAAATCCTGCGCTCAGTCCGAATCAGTCAGATCGTCTGACGGCCCTTCCCCCGATATCTGTCACATGAAAGTCAGAGCAGCTGCGCCACAATCAGATCGCATGTGCCACAATCCCCTGTTAAACATCTCTCAAAGCCTTGAAAAACCTGAAAAGTCTGACGAAAGAGCGTCCATGGACCCTTAGCAAAATAAGCCCCTATTATTATTATTTAGACTTTTTGACACTGCAAATTACTCTACCCAATTTATATAAGTGTATAGTAAAATAGTATATTTATATTGCATACAATTGTTTCATTGTAAGTGGATGACGTGGCCATAATTCAAATAAAAAATGTTTGCCTTGAATCACAATAATATTCCACAGCTATACACATTAACTATTAGCCTCACAGTCAATGTATCTGGTTTTACATGAAATATTGATTCTTTATACTGAAATCCATATTTTTAAATATATGTTTGTTACTAACACTATGTAAAATGTAATGTAAAAGTTTTAATTTCATTTATTACAGTTAACTGCTAACAGTTATATAAATTTTTGGAAATTAACGGTTGTAATACCCTGAAATTGCCTCAAGGTGGTAGTGTTGTATTCAAGTGCCACACAAGGTGATTATATACAAGAAGCTACTGCTTCTTCATATGATATTACAGAACTCAGTCAGAAAGAAGGAATGTCTAAACTCTACCCCGGTTACATTTATAACATATGGGATCTTAAACAAAAAATTTCAGTTATCTGTGAATTCGAGAGAAATATAGGACTCCTCACTGTTATACAAGGGACATGGCCTGGCAAGTATTACTTTTTTAATTCAATTTGTTTCTGGATGTTGAATCTACTGAGCTTCATTACTCAATTCTAGAACAGATGAAGAACAATGCTGTGGTGGGAAATATTATAAAGGATTTGGGATTGATAGCAATGAATTGGAATTACGAAAATTAAGGAATGTTTCTAATAACAAGATAAATCATTTTAATATTAATATAGAAAATGGCAATTTATATGTCAGTGACAGGATAGACAGGGAAGAGCTGTGTGGAGCAGAGAGGTGCTGCTTTATAGACGACATTGAGATTCGGGCATTGAGATTCGGGCCCTGTAAATGTTTATCTTGTGACAATTGAAATCCAAGATATAAATGACAACTCTCCATGTTTTTGAGATAGGAGTAAGTGAGTCTGCTTTACCTCTAGTTCATTTTATCCTGGGGAATGCGCATGATCCAGACTTGCTTACCAATTCTTTACAGTGTTATAATTTAACCCCAAATCCGCATTTCTCGTTAGTTAAAAAATATGACAAAGGAGCAGCTGATTATCCGGATCGGGTTTTAAAGAAGCGTCTAGATCGTGAAAAACAACAAAGATATGAGCTGCTTCTAACTGTGTATGATGGAGGAAGACCAGCAAAAACTGGAACTGCTGTTATGAAGATTGAGGTACAAGATGTAATGACAAATATCCCATATTTTCACAAAAATATATAGAAGAAGTTTATATGAAAATATTCCTATTGGTTCTTTACCTGTATGCCACTAACAAAGATGAAGGGTCCCATGCAGATATCATTTACTCATTTAGTCGTATTCATAAAAATGCTGGTTAAGTCTTTACTATGCATTCTCACACCACTGGAGAACTGGACTATGAGACAAGCAGGAGTTATAAGATGACAGTAGAAGCTAAAGCTGGAGGAGGCCTGGTTGATCAGTACAATGTTTTGTTTGACATTGTAGATGTGAATGACAATGCTGCTGAGATAACCATGGCATCACTGTCTACACCAATTCCTGAGAACTCTGCACCTGGGACACTTGTAGCTTTAATTAATGTAAAGGATTTGGATTCTGGAAAATATGGAGAAGTAAACTGTCATGTAAGTGTTACTTGGGCACTAAAATTAGTTCCATCATCTCAGAACTATTACAACCTTGTAACTGCAGATCATCATATAACATCACAATTATTGCAGAAGATGAAGGCTCTCCTCCAATGGTCACAAAAAATCTATATAGCTGTCTTAGACATAAATGACAATACACCTGTTTTTGATGAAGTGGTTTAAATATCCTTCATTCCAGAGCATAGCAAAGTTGGGACTTCATTGCACACTGTCCATGCATCTGACCCAGATGACAAGGAGAATGCACAAATAACATACTCCACTATAAACAGTCTTATTGAGAATATTCCAGTGTCTTCATATTTTTCCATAAATTAAATGACTGGGGTTCTCTATGCCCAGAGATCCTTTGTCTATGAACAGTTGCGGGAATTCCAGTTCCAGGTGATGGCTAAAGACAGTGCATCTCCTCCTCTTAGCAGTAATGTCACAGTGAGGATATGTATCATTGATAAGAATGATATCGCTCCTAAGATTCTCTACCCATCACCAGACACTGAGGGATCAGCATTATTTGAGTTTATTCCTCACTCTGCTGAGAAAGGTTATCTAGTCACTAAAGTGATTGCAGTGGACGCTGACTCTGGACACAATGCCTGGCTCTCCTATCACTTACTACAAGTTCCTGATCCAACATTATTAAGCATTGGTCAATATTCTGGAGAAATCAGGATTGCAAGAGATCTTCCAGACATGGATTCTTTGACACAAAAAGTTGTGGTTCTAGTCAAAGATAATGGAGTCCCATCACTGTCATCTACAGTAACAATTAATTTGTTCATGGTAGAAAACTTTCAGGAAGTTGTGCCAGAAATAAAAAAGCAACCTAAGAATTCTGAGACATTTCATGCTTCCTTATACCTTATTATTGCTATTGCCTTTTTTTCTGGTCTTTTTATAGTGACAGTGGTGATCATAGCTTTCTATAGATGCTGAAAACCTAATATATCAACATCCTTTAAAGCATATAGTAGAAATGTGTATCCTCAGTTCACCCTGGGATGTCCCTCTGAGATCAGTGATACAAGTCTACCTTTCCCATTCTCATATGATGTGTGTGAGACGCTGGACTCCAAGCAGAATGAAATTGCTTATCTGAAACCAGTGTAGAACGTCCCCACAGAAAATCTCATAGACACTGGAGAGGAACTTACTTTTAACATTCAACAGGTATTGTATCCTCTTTTTAAAAGAGTTTTATAAAAAGTTTTTTTATAAATATTTTCTTATCTGTTCTTCATTGTCTGTTCTTGTGAACACATAGAAAGGGGTATGAATTATATGTGCAGGGGGCATGTTTACCAAAGGACAGAGGAGGAAGGGGTAGCTGCAGCCTGACTGAGCTCAGCTCATAAATACCCAGAGTGACTCTATTCACAGGATTACAATGCAAACTGGGGGGTTCATTTTATAATTCACAAGTGCCACGTCATTTCAACATCATCATTCAGAGACTACATAAAATGAGATAGGACAATGGAACGGCAAGTAATATTATTTTTCTTTACTGTTGATTTTGTTACTGCCTCAAGTTTGCTCCAGTATACCATTCTAGATGAAATAAATATTAATTATCTGGTTGGGAGTGTTGCAAACGATCTAGGATTAAATCAGATAGTGAAACATTTAATAATTGTGGCTCATAGCAACATAAAATATTTTAATATATAGTTGCTTTCTGGACATTGAAATCTTGACTGAACATCCTATACATTTTTATCAAGATCACAAGTTCAAAATTCAAGATATAAATGACAATTTCTAGAGACATATTTCAGATGGGCATAAGTGAATCTGTCTCCCTTGGAACACGATTTTTACTTGATAATAAAAGAGATCCGGATCTCGGTAGTAATTCTATACAGAATTATGTTCTTAGCCAAAATCGGCAAGCAAATCTGACATTGAAGGAGCAGCAGGATATGCGGAACTGATTTTAGAGCAGCATCTAGAAATATGGATTCATTTTAATTTCTACTGATGGGGCAAGTCCTGTAAAAACTGGGACTGCTGTAATCAAGATAGAAGCTCTGGATTTTAATGATAATTACCCTGTATTTCAGCAAAAGTTTTTCAAATTCAGTATAAGAGAAAACAAGAAGATATGAGCTGTCTTTGAAGCCAAAGATGGCAGTGGTTTAGTGGCCCAATATGCTGTTTTAATACAAGTTGTGGATGTCAATGACAATGCTCCTGAAATATTAATCTCATTGTTATCGATTCCTGTGGATGCAGCCCTGGGAACTAATGAGGCTTTAATTCATATAAAAAATTAAGACTCTGGAGCAAATGGCAAAGTCACTAGTAAATTATCAGAAAATGTTGATTTTAAGTTATTGCCAACATCTAATAATTACTACAAAGTCGTTGTCAGGCTTCTGAGTTAATGAACGCCCTGGACCACCGTGGACAATGACATAAGCCGACACCTGGGACCGGAATCTAAGTGGCACCCGGTCTTCACCAGAGCCTGCCGCAAAGCAGGATGGTCTTGCTGTGTGGTGGAAGCCGAGGTCCTGTACAGAATCACAAGGTAGTCTCGTGGTCAGGAACAGATGGTCAAGGCAGAGGGGAATGATGTAAGGTCGTGGACTGAGCAAGAGGTCAGGACTTGCAGCAAAGGAGCAAGGTCAAGGACAGATCTAGGGTTACAACAGGAGGTCAGAACATAGGTATGATGCAAAGGAAGCTTTCTCATAGACAAGAAGATCCAGTGGGGGCTGCTGGGAGAAAACAGCTTTTCAAGAATCCCTTAAGGGGCCAGCGCCAATCAGCGGTGCACTGGCCCTTTAAATCAGCGAGTGCCCTATGTCCTATTTTCCCTCGGAATATTACGTTGTGCACCATATATCGCCATGGAGGGGGGTGGGGTTCAGCAGTGCTCACCCCCTCCTCCTCTTTCCGACGTGTGCCCACTGTGCTTCGGTATGGTGGACACATATCGTGTCAATGTAGCCTTAGACCAATAATATTTTTTCCCTATTTGATGAATGTAGTTAGGTAAATAACTTGGTCATCACTAACAGATTATGACAAGAGATTTAAAAAAAATATATGTTTTTTTAAAAAAAGGTGACAGTTCTTGAAAAAAAAAATTATTTGCAGTTTCACCTGTAAATCTCTGGCTTGAGATTCTCCCAACTCCATTGTACTCAGTCCTTATACACTCACCGGCCACTTTATTAGGTACACCATGCTAGTAACGGGTTGGACCCCCTTTTGCCTTCAGAACTGCCTCAATTCTTCGTGGCATAGATTCAACAAGGTGCTGGAAGCATTCCTCAGAGATTTTGGTCCCTATTGACATGATGGCATCACACAGTTGCCGCAGATTTGTCGGCTGTACATCCATGATGCGAATCTCCCGTTCCACCACATCCCAAAGATGCTCTATTGGATTGAGATCTGGTGACTGTGGAGGCCATTTGAGTACAGTGAACTCATTGTCATGTTCAAGAAACCAGTCTGAGATGATTCCAGCTTTATGACATGGCACATTATCCTGCTGAAAGTAGCCATCAGATGTTGGGTACATTGTGGTCATAAAGGGATGGACATGGTCAGCAACAATACTCAGGTAGGCTGTGGCGTTGCAACGATGCTCAATTGGTACCAAGGGGCCCAAAGAGTGCCAAGAAAATATTCCCCACACCATGAAACCACCACCAACAGCCTGAACCGTTGACACAAGGCAGGATGGGTCCATGCTTTCATGTTGTTGACGCCAAATTCTGACCCTACCATCCGAATGTCGCAGCAGAAATCGAGACTCATCAGACCAGGCAACGTTTTTCCAATCTTCTACTGTCCAATTTCGATAAGCTTGTGAAAATTGTAGCCTCAGTTTCCTGTTCTTAGCTGAAAGGAGTGGCACCCGGTGTGGTCTTCTGCTGCTGTAGCCCATCTGCCTCAAAGTTCGACGTACTGTGCATTCAGAGATGCTCTTCTGCCTACCTTGGTTGTAACGGGTGGTGATTTGAGTCATTGTTGCCTTTCTATCAGCTCGAACCAGTCTGCCCATTCTCCTCTGACCTCTGGCATCAACAAGGCATTTCCGCCCACAGAACTGCCGCTCACTGGATGTTTTTTCTTTTTCGGACCATTCTCTGTAAACCCTAGAGATGGTTGTGCGTGAAAATCCCAGTAGATCAGCAGTTTCTGAAATACTCAGACCAGCCATTCTGGCACCAACAACCATGCCGCGTTCAAAGGCACTCAAATCACTTTTCTTCCCCATACTGATGCTCGGTTTGAACTGCAGGAGATTGTCTTGACCATGTCTACATGCCTAACTGCACTGAGTTTCCGCCATGTGATTGGCTGATTAGAAATTAAGTGTTAACGAGCAGTTGGACAGGTGTACCTAATAAAGTGGCCGGTGAGTGTACATATACTATTCTGTTAGATTTGATAAATGTTGAGTGGATGTAGTCTCTTTTTTCCTTTGTGAGTTTTGCTAAATAATAATATGTAATAAATAAAAAAATAATTCGACAACTTAGCCTTATTGTTCTCCTTAATACACCAAAAAAGTTTGTGGGTAAGTGTGCTGGGCAAAACACAACATCCCTCACAAAATACAACACCAAAACATATTAAATTGCACTAAAAGAAAACATAAGAGTGAAAATCCTTCTTTGCAGTCTGTATTATTTAAAAAATAAAATAATAGCATTAAAATATCATAAACAATGAAGCAGCAACATACAGAACAGAAAGAATGCATACAACCCCTGAATGCATACAACCTTTTCATATGTGTCTCAAAATAATATAACCCCTGATGAATTGAAATGCTGTATAGATAGGGCTATGATATGCCCCATTGAATTAAAACATCAACAGAAACCTTCAGTGAATGAGAGATACCATAGATAGTCTTTACCCTATTGTAAAGAAGGAGAACAACCAAATAATTCACTTTAATTCACTTTGTTTTTATCTATTTTTCATACACATACATACAATACATACATACATACAATATTCAGTCATAAAAATGAGTACATTGGAATTCTTATCTTAGCTAAAGGGGGCACCGCTGGACATTTATTTGTAAGGGGGGTCTCTACTTGACATCTATTTAAAGGGGGGCTCTGCTGGACATGCCTGTAAATGGGGACTTTGAAGGACATTTTATTTTAACGGGGGCTCTGCTGGACATTTTATTTTAAAGGGAGGCTCCAATGGACATTTCTATTTTAATGGGGGGCTCCGATGGACATTTTATTTTAATGGGGGGCTCTGCTGGACATTTTATTTTAAAGTGGGGCTCTGCTGGACATTCTATTGATGAGGAGAGGCTGCTACTGGACATTTTATTTAAGAGTAGTTGCTGCACTTTTCACCCTAAGCTTATACTCGGGTCAGTAATTTTTCCCAGTGGCAAAATAGGTACCTCTCCTTATACTTGGGTTGGCTTATACTCGAGTATATACGGTAATATAATTTTTTTGTGTGATGGATCATTTGGGCATACTTTTTAGTTTATTTTTTTTTTTCAGTTTTTTCCTTACGGGATAAACACCATTATAGTTGGGTAGCCTGGGTTGCAACTAACATAGAGGTACAATATGTGTATTATTTAACTTTTTTTTAAAAGAGACGGGCGATTTTTGTGCAGTGTTTATTTTCTTTTTAGACATTATTTAAATGAAACTTTTTTTTTCTTTATATTTTAATTTGTCCCAGAAAGAGACACTCACTTGAGATAATTTTATCTCTTATATAATGCACTGCACTACTTATATTAATATTTAACATGCTTCTGGCCTAAAAGATCACCATCACAGACAGCCCTGGTGTCCTGGACCATGGGTGTCAGAGGTAGTGTGCTCTGCAGCTGCTCAGACACCGCCGTCTTTTACCACGGTGTCTAATTGGTTAGTCATCCAGGAACTAAGCTTTTCAGATGCAAGGTGTCAGAGTTGGGGCTGGGCTGTGAAGTTATGATCCCCCCCCCCCCCCTCCTGTTAAACTCCAGTGCTGCAAGTCACTGCCTGCTTCTGTTTGTATACAGAATTGCCTAGTTGTGCCATCCCAACCATGAGCCTGCTAGACTCTGAAACTATTTCTGTAGCAGGCTCATGGCTGTGGTCAGACGGCACCATCAGCCAGTGTATACAAACACAAGACATGTTA
This sequence comes from Engystomops pustulosus, assembly GCF_040894005.1. Taxonomy (NCBI): domain Eukaryota; kingdom Metazoa; phylum Chordata; class Amphibia; order Anura; family Leptodactylidae; genus Engystomops; species Engystomops pustulosus. The sequence continues at coordinate 183,717 of NW_027285041.1, read as the reverse complement.
CCTAAATCTTTAAAATTACTAATGGTTTAATGGGGAACATTTACTAGGGGTCGTGCACCAGTTTTCTGTCAGACTTTTCATGTTCTTTCTAGTACAAACTACTTGCACAGGTATTTCAGAAGTGTCATCACCACACATGCATAACATGCAACCGTTTTGTGGTGCAGCTGCACTAGGCTTCATGCGACATAAATATGGGGGCGTTCTGGTGCTCAGTAAGACCGTGCCTTAGATTTAACATGCAAATCCCACAGAATTATCTTGCACGCCCCAAGGTAAAGTGTTGCACCCCGTCAGGGCAGTGCATTGGGGTGGGGGGGGGTGCATTGGGTGCCAGATTCATGAAGAGCATGCGCCAGAAATCTTGAATCTGGCACCCTCAACACACTACATAGGCAAACTTTTCATTGTTGTTAGTAATTATTCCCCAATGAAAAAACATTCTCAAATAAACTTGGATTTTCTAAAGTGACAAGTATCAGATTAAAAAAATAGGGCTGTGTCAAGGGTAAGAGGTTTTTATGATAATAGTTTAGCCTGGTATTGTACAGGGGTTGAAATACCAAAATGTTCGTTATATATTTTTTTTCTACTGCCTGGGTTTTTTGTATATTGATGGTTTTTTTGGCTCTTTTGCTGAATTTTTTTTAACATAGAACCTATTTTTAACATATATTTTCTTTTTTCCATCAAAGGACATGAGATTCTTTAGATCGCTTATATAATTAACTACACTACTTATGTAGTGCAATGAATTATACTGTCAGCTAATGACATGCAATCTATTAGGTCATGCATCTGGAGTAGAGATGAGCGAGCACTAAAATGCTCGGGTACTCGTTTTTCGAGACAAACTTTTCCCGATGCTCGAGTGCTCGTCTCGAATAACGAGCTCCATTGAAGTCAATGGGAGACTCGAGCATTTTTCAAGGGGACCAAGGCTCTGCACAGGGAAGCTTGGCCAAACACCTGGGAACCTCAGAAAAGGATGGAAACACCACGGAAATGGACAGGAAACAGCAGGGGCAGCATGCATGGATACCTCTGAGGCTGCTTAATCGCACCATTATGCCAAAATTATGGGCAACAGCATGGCCATGACAGAGTGACCGAATGAGGCTAGATAGCATCTAAAACATCCAATAATTGACCCTGACACTATAGGGGACGGCATGCAGAGGCAGCGGCAGCAGTGGCAGGCTAGAGAGTCTCATGGCGACATACCCTAAATGGACTCAGGTTTCACCAAAGGAGGTGAAATGATTTCCTATGTGAACAAAAGGTTGACGGTATATTTAGTCGATAACACAGCATGGTGTCGACATAGTGACCAAGTTCCATAACGTATCTGACCCGGAAAAATGAGCCTGACACAGCTCTTTTGATAAGGGAACGACATGTGGAGTCAGCCATGGAGATGACTTCCATGATTAAGAGCGACAGTATGGGGCATTCATATTGCGCTGCTATGATTGCAACTTCAGGTCTCCAGCATGGCGGCGACAGATGGGCCGAGTTCCACTATGTATCTGATGAAACACCTGAAAGTTCTGCCTGACACAGCTCGTTTGATAAGGGGATGATGTGCTGCATATCCTCTTGTGCTCCAGCGTCTGGGGTATAGAGAGTTGAAATGAGACATTGGTGGACGCTGTGGAGGATCGTGGAGGCAAAATGGACAGGAAACAGCAGGGGCAGCATGCATGGATGCCTCTGAGGCTGCCTAATCTTGGGATGGAGCTGGCGGTCCACTGCCAGGCGAGCTTTCGCCTGTCCAAGCCCCTGTCTCTCGGCTCCTCCCCACCCAAAATGGGCCTGGGGGCCAGAAGCATTTACTTTGAAAAAATTATAATTTTCAAAGCAGGCCGGGTCGTTTGAATATTTCACCTAGGAATAATGGAATAGCATAGTGGTTCTATTTTTAATTGTTTTTACGGAAATGGTTCCATGATTAAGAGCGACAGTATGGGGCATCCATATTGCGCTGCTATGATTGCAACTTCAGGTCTCCAGCATGGCGGCGACAGATGGGCCACGTTCCACTATGTATCTGGTGAAACACCTGAAAATTCTGCCTGACACAGCTCGTTTGATAAGGGGACGATGTATGGAGGCAGTGAACTAGTAGTAGATTAAAGGTGCTGCAGTTAAAACTATGTTAGTTGGATCTTGAGATGGAGCTGGCGCTCCGCTGCCAGGCGAGCTTTCGCCAATCCAAGCCCCTGTCTCTAGGCTACTCCCCAAACAGCACTTCTAAGAACCTTTTGCATAAGATCAAGTGTAGTAGCGTTCTTATAAGTTTAGGATATGGCGTGTGAGGGGAATGTAAACAGATGCGCAAGAAGCGCTGAAATAATATTGGTAAATGATAAAAGTTTGCCAGTATATTTGGTCGATTACACAGCAGGGTGGCGACAAAGTTAACAAGTTTGATGTGGAAGCCATGAAAACAACCCAAAATTCTGCCTGACACAGTTCGTTTGATAAGGAGACCATGTATGGAGGCAGCTATATGGACGACTTTTGGAGGCAGCTATGGCGATGACGTGTGGAGGTAGCAATGGAGACAACGTGTGGAGACAGCTAAAAAGACGACATGTGGAGGCTGCTATGGAGACAATTTAATTTGGATAGTGCCTGTATGTGGCAGTCCAAAAAAGTTTTCAAACCAGAGGAGCAGGTAGGTGGTCCTCCAGAAAAATTAAATAAATTGAGTGCCTGTATGTGGCAGTCCAAAAAAGTTTTCAAACCAGAGGAGCAGGTAGGTGGTCCTCCAGAAAAATTAAATAGATTGAGTGCCTGTATGTGGCACTCCCAAAAATTGCTCAAAACAGAGGACCGGGTAAGTGGCCCTCCAGAAAAATTAAATACATAGAGTACTATAGCTAGAGCCAGTTGGCCCTGGCAAAAAATAGCCAGTTTCCTATGCTTTAGTGTACAAAGAGGAGAAGAAGGAGGACAATGAGGAGGAGGAGTGCATACATTATTCAGGTTAAGCTTCTTTCACCTGGTGGAGAATGAAAATCCGGAGAAATCCAGGCTTTATTCATCTTGATAAGTGTCAGCCTGTCAGCGCTGTCAGTCGACAGGCGTGTACGCTTATCGGTGATGATGCCACCAGCTGCACTGAAAACCCGCTCGGACAACACACTAGCGGCAGTGCAGGCAAGAACCTCCAAGGCGTACAGCGCCAGTTCGTGCCACATGTCCAGCTTTGAAACCCAGTAGTTGTAGGGAGCTGTGTGATCATTTAGGACGATGGTATAGTCAGCTACGTACTCCCTCACCATCTTTCTGTAAAGATCAGCCCTACTCTGCCGAGACTGGGGACAGGTGACAGTGTCTTGCTGGGGTGACATAAAACTGGCAAAGGCCTTGTAAAGCGTACCCCTGCCAGTGCTGGACAAGCTGCCTGCTCGCCTACTCTCCCTCGCTACTTGTCCCGCAGAAGTACGCCCTCTGCCGCTAGCGCTGTCAGAAGGGAAATACTGTTTCAGCTTGTGCACCAGGGCCTAATGGTATTCATGCATTCTCACACTCCTTTCCTCTCCAGGGATGAGAGTAGAAAGATTTTGCTTGTACCGTGGGTCCAGGAGAGTGAATACCCAGTAATCGGTGCTGGAATAAATTCTTTGAACGCGAGGGTCACGGGATAGGCAGCCTAGCATGAAATCTGCCATATGTGCCAGAGTCCCAACGCGCAAGAATTCACTCCCCTTACTGGCCTGACTGCCCATTTCCTCCTCCTCATCCTCCTCCACCTCCTCCGATATGCGCTGAGAAACAGACCTAAGGGTGCTTTGGCTATCAACAAGGGAATCTTCTTCCCCCGTCTCTTGTGACGAGCGCAAAGCTTCCGACTTCATGCTGACCAGAGAGTTTTTCAACAGGCCAAGCAGCGGGATGGTGAGGCTGATGATGGCGGCATCGCCACTGACCATCTGTGTTGACTCCTCAAAGTTACTCAGCACCTGACAGATAGTAGACATCCACGTCCACTCCTCATTGTAGACTTGAGGAAGCTGACTGACCTGACTACCACTTCTGGTGGAAGTTGATATCTGGCAGTCTACAATCGCTCTGCGCTGCTGGTAAACTCTGGATAACATGGTTAATGTTGAATTCCACCTCGTGGGCACGTCGCACAAAAGTCGGTGAGCGGGCAGTTGGAGGCGGCGCTGCGCTGCCCTGAGAGTGGCAGCATCTGTGCTGGACTTCCTGAAATGCGCACAGATGCGGCGCACCTTCGTGAGCAAATCAGACAGATTGGGGTATGTTTTGAGGAAACGCTGAACTATTAGATTTAACACATGGGCCAGGCATGGCACATGTGTCAGTCTGCCGAGTTGCAGAGCCGCCACCAGGTTACGGCCGTTGTCACACACAACCATGCCTGGCTTCAGGTTCAGCGGTGCCAGCCACAGATCAGTCTGCGCCGTGATGCCCTGTAATAGCTCTTGGGCGGTGTGCCTTTTATCACCAAGGCTCAGCAGTTTGAGCATCGCCTGCTGTTGCTTAGCAATGGCACTGCTGCTGTGCCTAGAGCTACCGACTTATGGCGCCATGCCCACGGATGGTAATTCGGAGGAGGAGGAGGTGGAGGAGGGGTGGGAGGAGGAGGAGGCATAGTAGGCCTTTGAGACCTGGACCGAGGTAGGCCCCGCAATCCTCGGCGTCGGAAGTATATGAGCAGCCCCAGGGTCAGACTCGGTCCCAGCCTCCACCAAGTTAACCCAATGTGCCGTCAGCGATATATAGTGGCCCTGCCCGGCAGCACTCGTCCACAGGTCCGTGGTCAGGTGGACCTTGTCAGAAACGGCGTTGGTCAGGGCACGGATGATGTTCTCTGACACGTGCTTGTGCAGGGCTTAGACGGCACATCGGGAAAAGTAGTGGCGGCTGGGGACCGAATACCGAGGGGCGGCCGCCGCCATGAGGTTTCGAAAGGCCTCGGTCTCTACCAGCCTATAGGGCAGCATCTCCAGGCTAAGCAACTTGGAGGTGTGGACGTTGAGGGCTTGGGCGTGTGGGTGGGTTGCACTTTACTTCCTTTTGCGCTCCAGCGTCTGGGGTATGGAGAGCTGAACGCTGGTGGATGCTGTGGAGGATCGTGGAGGCGAAGATGGGGTTTTCGCACGGGAGGTGTTTGGGCCGTGGTCCTGGGCAGGGGGCTGACTAGCAGATGACACAGGGCAAGGAGCAGTGGTGTGCCCGGCCGGAGGTGAACGGGCTTGGTGCCATTGAGTGGGGTCTTTAGCATTCATATGCCTGCGCATACTGGTGGTAGTTAAGCTAGTAGTGGTGGAACCCCTGCTGATCCTGGTTTGGCAAAGGTTGCACACCACAGTCCGTCGGTCATCCGGTGTTTCTTTAAAGAACCTCCAGACTTCTGAAAATCTAGCCCTCGCCACGGGAGCTTGACTACGGGCAACATTTGGTGCTGATGCACCAGCTCTGGCCCTGCCTCTCCGTCTGGCCCCACCACTGCCTCTTCCAACCTGTTCTGCTATAGGACTTGCCTCCGTCTCAGAAGCACTGTGTTCACCCGGCCTATCAACCCAGCTTGGGTCTGTCACCTCATCATCCTCCGATCCCTCAGTCTGCTCCCCCCTCGGACTTCCTGTCCTGACAACAACTTCACCACTGTCTGACAACCGTGTCTCCTCATAGTCCGACACCTCTTTACACACTTCTTCCACTACGTGAATAATGTCATCATCACCCACAGACTGCGACTGGTGGAAAACCTGGGCATCGGAAAATTGCTCAGCAGCAACCGGACAAGTGGTTTGTGACTGTGGGAAGGGTCCAGAAAACAGTTCCTCAGAGTATGCCGGTTCAAATGCCAAATTTTGCTGGGAGGGGGCAGACTGGGGGGAAGGAGGCTGAGGTGGAGGAGCCAGAGGAGTGCTGATTTCGGTGACATGGGTGGACTGCGTGGAAGACTGACTGGTGGACAAATGGCTAGAAGCATTGTCCGCAATCCACGACACGACAGTAACTTGAGACAGTAACTTGTGACATGATGAACCTAGGGAGTGTAGATCTGCGGCGTTCCCCTGCTCCCTCATCAGCAGGTGGTGTCTCACCCCGCCCAGGACCATGGCCTTTGACCCCTGCAGTAGTTCGACGCCCACGTCCACGCCCTCGTCCTCTACCCCTAGCCCTCGGATTAAACATTTTCCAAATGAAAGTGTAAACTTTTGATTTTTTTTTTGTGTTTATTTTTATTTATTTATTGCTATCCTATTGCTATGGCTAGTTTCTAACCTACACTGACAGCACACAACTGGAGTTTGTGCTGTGTCTGATGAGTTTGAGCTATAAAATGAAATAAAGGTAAAAAAAAAAAAAAAATCAGCAGACCTAATTCTAATCAAACCCCTAATAAATTGTCCCACTGTGTTTGAGGTGGATATGCGTGTCACTAAGAGCTAAACACAACGGTCGCAGGTCTCCGAGCAAATTCCTCACAATATGGTACTAGCTGCACTACTAATGCCAGCAAGCCCAGTCACAAGCAAACAAAAAAAAGGAAAATATAACGCTATTGTAGGCCTAAGTAAGCCGTTGGGGTTCTCCTATGGCTATTTTGTAGCCTACACTGAAAGCACACTGCTTTGCAAGATGAGTTTGAGCTATAAAATGAAATAAAGGTAAAAAAAAAAATAAATCAGCAGACTCTGCCTAATTCTAATCAAACCCCTAATAAATTGTCCCACTTCGGTGTTTGAGGTGGATATGCGTGTCACTAAGAGCTAAACACAACGGTCGCAGGTCTCCCAGCAAATTCCTCACAATATGGTACTAGCTGCACTACTAATGCCAGTAAGCCCAGCCACAAGCAAACAAAAAAAAGGAAAATATAACGCTATTGTAGGCCTAAGTAAGCCGTTGGGGTTCTCCTATGGCTATTTTGTAGCCTACACTGAAAGCACACTGCTTTGCAAGATGAGTTTGAGCTATAAAATGAAATAAAGGTAAAAAAAAAAAAAATCAGCAGACTCTGCCTAATTCTAATCAAACCCCTAATAAATTGTCCCACTTTGGTGTTTGAGGTGGATATGTGTGTCACTAAGAGCTAAACACAACGGTAGCAAGTCCCCCTGCAAATTCCTCACAATATGGTACTAGCTGCACTACTAGTGCCAGCAAGCCCAGCCACAAGCAAATAAAAAAAAAAAAAATGTATTACGTTATTGTAGCCCTAAGAAGGGCTGTTGGGTTCTTGTAGAATCACTCCTGCCTAACACTATTCTAATAGAACACCCTAACACTTTCCCTCACCAGCAGCAGCTCTCTCCCTAGCGGCATCCAGACACAGAATGATCCGAGCAGCGCGGGCAGGGGCTAGTCTATTCCAGGGTCACCTGATCTGGCCAGCCAACCACTGCTATCGACGTGTAAGGGTACCACGTCATGCTGGGTGGAGTGCAGAGTCTCCTGGCTTGTGATTGGCTCTGTTTCTGGCCGCCAAAAAGCAAAACGGCGGGAGATGCCATTTTCTCGAGCGGGCGAAGTATTCGTCCGAGCAACGAGCAGTTTCGAGTACGCTAATGCTCGAACGAGCATCAAGCTCGGACGAGTATGTTCGCTCCTCTCTAATCTGGAGTGTTTTGGAGAGTGTGTCGGTTGTCAAAATTTTAACTCAACATATTGAGCACAGAAATGTCCAATTTGCATCATGCATTTTTTTTGCAAATACATTTAATGTTAAACATTCTCTGTATAGATGAGCGAACATACTCGTCCAAGCTTGATGCTTGTTTGAGCATTAGCATACTCGAAACTGCTCGTTGCTCGGACGAGTATTTCGCCAGCTCGAGAAAATGGCATCTCCCGCCGTTGTGATTTTTGGCGGCCAGAAACAGAGCCAATCACAAGCCAGGAGACTCTGCACTCCACCCAGCATGACGTGGTACCCTTACACGTCGATAGCAGTGGTTGGCTGGTCTGATCAGGTGACCCTGGAATAGACTAGCCCCTGCCCGCACTGCTCGGATCATTCTCCGTGTGGATGCCGCTAGGGAGAGAGCTGCTGCTGGTCAGGGAAAGCGTTAGGGTGTTCTATTAAAATAGTGTTAGGCAGGAGTGATTCTACAAGAACCCAACAGCCCTTCTTAGGGCTACAATAACGTTATATTTTCTTTTTTTTTGGTTTGCTTGTGGCTGGGCTTGCTGTCACTAGTAGTGCAGCTAGTACCATATTGTGAGTAATTTGCAGGGAGACTTGCGAACGTTGTGTTTAGCTCTTAGTGACACACATATCCACCTCAAAAACCGAAGTGGGACAATTTATTAGGGGTTTGATTTGAATTAGGCACAGTCTGCTGATTTTTTTTTTTTTTAAGGTTAATTTCTTTTTATAACTCAAAGTAATCTGGCAAAGCAGTGTGCTTTCAGTGTAGGCTAGAAAATAGCCATAGGAGAACCCCAGTGGCTTATTTAGGCCTACAATAGCGTAATATTTTACTTTTTTTTGGTTTGTTTGTGGCTGGGCTTGCTGCCACTAGTAGTGCAGCTAGTACCATATTTTGAGGAATTTGCTGGGAGACTTGCGACCATTGTGTTTAGCTCTTAGTGACACACATATCCACCTCAAACACCGAAGTGGGACAATTTATTAGGGGTTTGATTTGAATTAGGCACAGTCTTCTGATTTTTTTTTTTTTTTTTACGTTTATTTCTTTTTATAACTCAAATTCATCAGGCACAGCACAAAATCCAGTTTTGTGCTGTCAGTGTAGGTTAGAAACTAGCCATAGCGGGGGCGTGGCTTGGACTCTGGACAGGATGGCCGCACATTAACGGAGCTCCGTAGCCCCGGTGCCTAATTAAGAGGAAAGGAGGGGAACTATCCTGGCCCCAAAGGCAAAAAAGACCCCCAGAAGGGGAGTAAAGCACCCAAGACCCCGAGACACCGGGCGGACAAGCGAAACGCCGCTCACCCGCTTCTTCCTGAGGTCCGCAGCTACGACCGGAGCGGGCCCACGTGCAGCCGGGAGACCTGACAAATCAAAAGGTGACTCACCGCAATCTCCTAAGGCGCCAGCTATGGCCCCGATACCAGCAGCGGGGAGACGAGGATCCGCGGCGACCACCGCGGCGCCGCCGACACATGCGGGCTGCAAAGGCTCGGCTGGCCCGTCACAGGCCGCGCCAAGCCGCCATCTTAGTCCTCAGCATAAAGGACAGAGCGGCTCCCCTGCAGCGCAGCAGCGCCAAAATGAAGCGGCGCAGCAGCGCCTAAACATAGCGGCGCATCAGCGCCAGAATACAACGGCGCAGCAGCGCCATAATAAAGTGGCCCCAACACCAGACACAGCCCAGGAAGCCCCACAGCACAAACCTGGAGGGGTGAAGCCCCCTCAGTCAGAGGCTACCACCGCACCCCGGATACAGCCCCAGGAGACTGAACCAGGCTCAGGCCAGGAAGATGGAGGACTGGGGGAACACTCTAGGGATCTTCCTCTACGATCCCCCCAACTCCCGAGAGAATTTGTCCCGGGCACCCCGTATATCCCCAGGTCAGGAGAACAAGAAGAGGAGCTGGGTGCTACCCCCACCCTCACCCGATATGCAGCACCTTCCCCAGAGTGGGCGTCATCACCTGAGCACTATGATACAGAAATGAGGCCATCAGCCCCGGCACCGTACTGGCATGCCCATCTCCAGAATTTGCCTACTAAAGAGGACTTTAAATCGCTGATAGCTGAAGTTAAAGAGGCGTTCAAGTCTGAAATTTCAGAGGTACGGCGTGATATTCAGTGCATGACGAAGAAAATTGATGAGCTGGAAACTGCACAGGCAGACTCAAGGCGTCAGATTTCACATACGCAACATACTTTGCACTCCCAATCTGTCGCACTACAAGACATGGCCAGGCACTTGGAAGATCTTGATAACAGAGGAAGACGCAACAACATTAGGGTGAGGGGCATACCAGAGGTGGAGGGCAAGGAGGATGTAAGCACTACACTACAAGCACTCTTCTCAACATTACTAGGAGAACCGGAAATGCAGGTGAAGCTTGACAGAGCTCATAGAGCCTTGAGACCTAAAACACTGGGAGGAAACCCACGGGATGTCATCTGTTGTGTGCACGACTTTGGGCTGAAGGAGCGCATCATGTCTGCCGCGAGGAAAAATAAGAACTTCAATTTTAATGGAGATGTCATACAGCTCTACCAAGATCTCTCTGGAATTACACTTCAGAAGAGGCGGGTTCTACGGCCGTTGTTGGACATTTTACGTGAGAACGGCATCTCCTACCGCTGGAACTTCCCATTTGCCTTGTCGGCCACCAAAGATGGAATTACAGCCACGCTTACTGTGATTGAGGAGCTTCAGGAATTTTGTGGCATCTGGAACATTCCGACTCCACGACTAGACGACTGGGGGGCTCCCCCCCACCAGTTACGCCAGCAGCAATATAAGAGCCAGCCGCAACGAAAGAGACAAAGATCACGAGCCAGAGCTCCATCCCAGGACTCTTATGATTAAAGAAGAACGTCTGCTAGACATATATCCTTTACAGTTTAATAGGGGTCTTAGGCCTGTTTATGTATGCTTATGTTCAGGATACCCTTCCCCCCCTCAGAATCTTTAGTTAGTAATATGCATAAAAGGCACCGGGGTTACTACCCGGATTCTCTAGATAGTTCGTGATAAATCAAAGTATTCCAGCTAGTATAGTATTGTACTGGCAGGGAAAAATTTCTTCCTCTCCTTTCCAGGGTTACAATACCACGTTTTCCCCACTAGGTGGGTCTTCTCTGGATCCTGCTCCCTAACGCCAGATTGGGGTTTATATAGGGGGCGGTGAATCCAGACCAGCTGACTATACTCCCCTACTTCAGGGGCAGACCGGCTGGGTAGGCCTGCACCAGGGTCAGGAGATCTCCTCTCCCCGGTTATAGACTTGAGAAGTCATTCTTGTTTTCTTGTTATTTTCTTACTTGGATTCTTATCTGTTTTGATTGTCTGTTTTGTGGTATACAAGTTTTGTCCCCCCCCTTGTCACATCCCTTACCCTTCTTCCCTAGTGTTTCCGACGTCTTAGGTGTGCACACATCGACACCCCCCCTCACGCCTGCACTGAAGCCTGGGGGGAGAACCCACATATAGCTCCTCTCACCCCCTCCCTCCCTAAGACCAGGCGCATAACACGCAGGAGCAAGCCACGGGTTTGGCACAGAGGTACCCACTAATCAGGTAATCATGGTCCGGCTCCTAACGCTAAATGTAAAAGGGCTCAACTCAGCTCGCAAGCGAAGACTCACGCTTAATGAGCTGAAGAGGAGTAGGGCAGATGTGGTATTTTTGCAGGAAACGCATTACGATGCGACAGGGAACTTTAACTTTATTAAGCATCTTTACCCGGTCTCCTATATGGCGTCCACAGAGAACAAAAAGGCGGGAGTGGCAATCCTATTCTCAACATCGTGTCCTATAGTGCCTGAGACAGTGACTTTAGATCCCAAGGGCCGCTTTATCATCATCCAGGGCAAATTGTTCGGCTCGCCCGTACTCCTGTGCAACATATATGCTCCCAACACATCTCAGGTTCGATTCATTACTAAAGTCCTGAATAAGTTAGCTAAACTCCCACCAGCCCCCCTATTGATAGGAGGGGACTTTAATGTCATTTTTTCAGAAACTATGGACCGCCTGGCAATTGATCCCAACCCCACCACTAGATCACAGAACACCATCTCAGCCGCATTTCGTAGAGTTATCAGGAGGTTTGCCTTGTATGACTTGTGGAGGGTGGGCAACCCGGGTGATCGCTCATTTACCTTCTACTCAGCCCCACATGGCACCCATACTCGTATAGATTATTGGTTTGGAGATATACAATTCTTACGAATGATGCACACTGCAGAGGTGGGGGACATATCATGGTCAGATCATGCGCCAGTCCTCCTGCAGCTTAGAGAGGGCCTCACTACAACGAGGGTATGTCACTGGCGCCTGAATGAATCTCTCCTTAAGAAGCCCTTGATCAGAGATGAGTTAAATGGGGCCTTGCGGGAGTATTTTCAGTTTAACGAGAGGTCGATTCCCTCCATTCCGGTGATGTGGGAAGCTCATAAAGCGGTCTTCCGAGGCCATTGCATTGAACAGGGGACCAGGTTGAAAAAGAATAGGGCCCATTTAGAGAAAGAACTAAGAAAAGAAATCGACAAGCAGGAGGCAGCCCTGTTGGCCAAACCAACAAGGCGAAGGCTTAAACAGCTAATTGAGGTTAGGGAACAGTTGCGTGAAGTCCAGACCCAGGAGGTAGAGAAATTGCTGGTGTTTACTAAGCAACGGTACTATGAGCAGGCAAATAAACACCATTCACTACTGGCGAAGCAACTGAGGGAGAGAAGAGATCACCAAATTCCCCATATTATACGAGATTCTGGGGGCAACTTCTTGCATGACCCGAGGGCGATTGCCTCTCGTTTTCAAGAATTTTACGCCAAACTGTACTCTTTGCCAAATACCCTGCCATTGGACGAGGGCAGTAGGAAAAAGTTGCTAGTAGATTTCTTGAACTCTTGCTCTCTTCCGGGTCTCCCTTTGGAGGCTATTGAGGCACTTGGCTCAGAATTAGCATCGGAGGAGATAGAGGAAGTGATTAAAGGAATGCCCAACGGGAAATCCCCGGGTCCGGATGGACTCACGTATCTCTATTATCAGACCTTCTCCCCTGTGTTGTTGCCGCATATGACAAACGTGTTTAATGCGTTCTTACAAGGCGAGCCCATGCCTACAACGTTTACTCACTCCTATATCACCCTTATCCCTAAGCCGGGGAAAGACGCGACTGACTGTGCTAATTACAGGCCGAATGCACTTCTGAACGCTGATTTGAAAATATTCACAAAATTGCTGGCCAATCGCCTGATCCAGTGGATCCCCCAGGTTATTCATAAAGACCAAGTGGGCTTTGTACCAGGGCGTCAGGGTGGCGACAACACGAGGAGAACAATTGATCTTATTGATATAGTCAACAAACAAAACGACCAGGCCCTGATTCTCAGTCTAGACGCTGAGAAGGCGTTTGATCGCCTCAGCTGGCCCTTCATGTTTCAAGTGCTAGAACATATTGGAATAAAAGGCCCCTTTCTCCAGGCTCTGAGGGGGTTGTACTCAAACCCTACTGCAGAAATTAAGCTTCCGCACGCATCCTCCCCACCTCTGCAGATAAGGAATGGTACTCGTCAGGGTTGCCCACTCTCTCCTCTCTTATTCATACTTTGCATTGAACCCCTGGCCTCCATTATCCGACAAGACCCTAATATTCATGGTATTATGGTCAGAGATAGGGAATTTAAATTGTCCTTATTTGCAGATGACATCCTGCTCACTTTAACTCAACCCCTAATCTCTCTGCCTAACCTACAAGCGCGCTTACAGCAGTATGGTCGTCTATCTGGTTATAAAGTGAATACCTCAAAGACAGAAGCTTTACCCCTTAACCTTACCCAACCACTGGTTGATCAATTGCAGGCAACATTCCGATATAATTGGAAAGTTGAAGCTATTAAGTACCTGGGGATACTCCTGACCCCCTCCTATAACACACTTTATGGACAGAACTTCCCTGATAGTTTCAGAGAAATAAGGACTCTGCTGGATAACTGGAATAGCCTTCCCCTTTCCCTTTTTGGCAGGATAGCAGCGGTAAAAATGACCATCTTACCTAAGCTGCTTTACCTCTTTGAAACCCTGCCGGTGCCGGTTCCGTTGGGAGCCCTACGATCCCTGCAAGCCTCAATTTTACATTTTATTTGGGCCAAAAAGAGACACAGAGTCTCCAAGTCTGTGCTAATCTCCCATAAATCCAATGGCGGATTATCGGTGCCGGACCTCACCAGATACTACTGGGCAACACACCTGCGACGAATTCCAGCGTGGTCCACCTTGCCGGCATTCTCCAAATGGATGGAGATTGAGAAACTATGGATGGCTCCTTTCCACCCCAACTCTTACCTCTGGCCTGAGGAGGCGCCTACATTGCCTGAACCCCAATTGGGTCCCATCTCATTCACGATCAAATTGTGGAGGACCTGTGTGACCAGGTTTCCGCTGGTATCCAAATGCTCCCCTATGCAGTCTTTCCTACACACCCCCCTAATGCAACAGGCTGGAGTTGGGCAGGAAATTAAGCCATGGCACGAGAAGGGATTGTTTAGGTTCGCAGACATAGTAGACTACAGAGATAGGAAGATTTTACCGTTCCCTGCCTTGCAGGATAAATTCCATCTCCCACACACAGCCAACTTCCACTACATTCGTATTAGACACTTCCTGCAATCCCTAAGCAATACCGAGATGGTCTCGGTGCCCACTGCGTTTGAGCACATTTGCAAAACCGCTACCCACACCTCTGGTCTTATATCAGACATCTATATGATACTATTACACCCAAGATCAGATGAACACATAGCGCATCCATACATGGCCAAGTGGGAAAGTATAGTGGGGGGTCCAATATCCCAAGAGACGTGGCGGATGATTTGGAATAGAGCAGCTAAAACCTCTCTGTGCGCTACACATAAGGAGAATCAGTACAAGCTGATGTTGCAGTGGTATCATACCCCATCCTTATTGCACAGATTATTTCCGGACACACCGGATACCTGCTGGCGATGTGGCTCGCCCGGGGGATCTCTTCAACACATCTTCTGGACGTGCCCATTGGTGCAGCCGTTCTGGCAGGAGGTAAAGACTCTCCTCCGGGAGGTTGTTGCAGTGGACATTCCACTCTCCCCACTATACTACTTACTAAACGTCTCCCCCCAGCCCATGGCTAAGACGGCCACAAAATTGAGCCTGCACATACTAACAGCTGCAAGATGCTTGATAGCGCAGTTTTGGAAAAGACAGGCCCCCCCCTCCCGAATGGACCTATTCGCTAGGATAAGGGAGACTCGAAGTATGGAATACTTGACTGCCTCCCTGAACAACCGTCTCCCATTGTTCGACAAAACCTGGGAACGTTGGGATCGATACTGGATAGAAGAGCGGACAGGAGGAGGAGAATGAAATGGTCACCCCTATTGTTTCTACCCGGATGTTAATTGTTGTCGTGGTGAGTCTGTCTGAATGTCTTCTGTCAGTTTCCCCCCCAAATTTTTCTGGACCAACTGGGCATGAGGCTTCAACGGTCCTTGGTAATTGGTTTATCATTAGGATAATATTACACTGTTAAATTTTGCACCCCATTATGTTAATAGAGAATTTGAGCTGTCATTATCTTTGGGGACAACGCTTGGTTTTTTTTGTTTGTGCCATTATTGGAAAAATTTTAATGTGAAATACGTGCAAATTATTTGTTATACTGTTTTGAAAATGAAAATAAAAATACAATTATTTAAAAAAAAAGAAACTAGCCATAGCAATAGAATAGCATCGTTTTGTTTAAAAAAAAATTAAAGTTTACACTTTAATTTTGAAAATGTTTAACCCGGGGGCTAGGGGTAGAGGACGAGGGCGTGGACGTGGGCGTCCAACTACTGCAGGGGTCAAAGGCCATGGTCCTGGGCGGGGTGAGACACCACCTGCTGATGAGGGAGTAGGGGAACGCCGCAGAGCTACACTCCCTAGGTTCATCATGTCTCAAGTTACTGGGACTCGTGGTAGAGCACTGTTGAGGCCAGAACAGTGCGAAGAGGTGATGTCGTGGATTGCGGACAATGCTTCTAGCCATTTTTTCCACCAGTCAGTCTTCCACGCAGTCAACCCATGTCACCGAAATCAGCACTCCTCGAGCTGACTAAGGAATCGGAGGATGATGAGGTGATAGACCCGAGCTGGGTTGATAGGCCGGGTGAACACAGTGCTTCCGAGACGGAGGCGAGTCCTATACCAGAACAGGTTGGAAGAGGCAGTGGTGGGGCCAGACGGAGAGGCAAGGCCAGAGCTGGTGCATCAGCGCCAAATGTTTCATGTAGTCAAGCTCCCGTGGCGAGGGCTAGATTTTCAGAAGTCTGGAGGATCTTTAAAGAAACACCAGATGACCGACGGACTGTGGTGTGCAACCTGTGCCAAACCAGGATCAGCAGGGGTTCCACCACTACTAGCTTAACTACCACCAGTATGCGCAGGCATATGAATGCTAAACACCCCACTCAATGGCACCAAGCCCGTTCACCTCCGGCCGGGAACACCACTGCTCCTTCCCCTGTGTCATCTGCTAGTCAGTCCCCTGCCCAGGACCCCGGCCCAAACACCTCCCGTGCGAAAACCCCATCTTCGCCTCCACGATCATCCACAGCATCCACCAGCGTTCAGCTCTCCATACCCCAGACGCTGGAGCGCAAAAGGAAGTATAGCGCAACCCACCCACACGCCCAAGCCCTCAACGTCCACATCTCCAAACTGCTTAGCCTGGAGATGCTGCCCTATAGGCTGGTAGAGACCGAGGCCTTTCGAAACCGCCCCTCGTTATTTGGTCCCCAGCCGCCACTACTTTTCCCGATGTGCCGTCCCAGCCCTGCACAAGCATGTGTCAGAGAACATCATCCGTGCCCTGACCAACGCCGTTTCTGACAAGGTCCACCTGACCACGGAAACGTGGATGAGTGCTGCCGGGCAGGGCCAATATGTATTGATGACGGCACATTGGGTTAACTTGGTGGAGGCTGAGACCGAGTCTGACCCTGGGGCTGGTCATATACTGCCGACGCCGAGGATTGCGGGGCCTACCTCGGTCCAGGTCTCTCAGGCCTACTATGCCTCCTCCTCCTCCCAACCCTCCTCCACCTCCTCCTCCGAATTACCATCCGTGGGCATGGCGCCATCAGTCGGTAGCTCTAGGCATAGCAGCAGTGCCATCGCTAAGTGACAGCAGGCGGTGCTCAAACTGCTGAGCCTAGGAGATAAAAGGCACGCCGCCCAAGAGCTATTACAGGGCATGACGGCGCAGACTGATCTGTGGCTGGCACCGCTGAACCTGAAGCCAGGCATGGTTGTGTGTGACAATGGCCGTAACCTGGTGGCAGCTCTGCAACACGGCAGACTGACACATGTGCCATGCCTGGCCCATGTGTTAAATCTGATAGTTCAGCGTTTCCTCAAGACATACCCCAATCTGTCTGATTTGCTCACGAAGGTGCGCTGCATCTGAGCGCATTTCAGGAAGTCCAGCACAGATGCTGCCACTCTCAGGGCAGCGCAGCGCCGCCTCCAACTGCCCGCTCACCGACTGTTGTGCGACGTGCCCACGAGGTGGAATTCAACATTAACCATGCTATCCAGAGTTTACCAGCAGCGCAGAGCGATTGTAGACTGCCAGATGTCAACTTCCACCAGAACTGGTAGTCAGGTCAGTCAGCTTCCTCAAGTCTACAATGAGGAGTGGACATGGATGCCTGATATCTGTCAGGTGCTGAGTAACTTTGAGGAGTCAACACAGATGGTCAGTGGCGATGCCGCCATCATCAGTCTCACCATCCCGCTGTTTGGCCTGTTGAAAAACTCTCTGGTCAGCATGAAGTCAGAAGCTTTGCGCTCGTCACAAGAGACGGGGGAAGAAGATTCCCTTGTTGATAGCCAAAGCACCCTTAGGTCTGTTTCTCAGCGCATATCGGAGGAGGTGGAGGAGGATGAGGAGGAAGAGGAGGAGAATGTTGGCGAGACAGAAGAGGGGACCATTGTTCAGTCCTTCACTGTTCAGCATGTATGGGCAGAAGAAGAGGAGTTGGAGGAGTTGGAGGAGGAGGAAATGGACAGTCAGGCCAGTGAGGGGAGTGAATTCTTGCGCGTTGACCCCTCGAGTTCAAAGCGCTATTCCAGCACCGTTTACTGGGTATTCACTCTCCTGGACCCACGGTACAAGCTAAATCTTTCCACTCTCATCCCTGGAGAGGAAAGGAGTGTGAGAATGCATGAATACCAGCAGGCCCTGGTGCACAAGCTAAAACAGTATTTCCCTTCTGACAGCGCTAGCGGCTGAGGGCGTACTTCTGCGGGACAAGTAGCGAGGGAGAGTAGGCGAGCAGGCAGCTTGTCCAGCACTGGCAGGGGTACGCTTTACAAGGCCTTTGCCAGTTTTATGTCACTGTGAGGGAATCAAATCCATTTTTGAATCTGTTCTTCTATCATGTATCTATACAAAGATCTTTGGCTCTATTGATAGAAAAGACCCCTATGCACCATTCCCCCCACCCCCCGTGTACACAGGTCATCTTTCAGTTGCATCCTGTAGGCTATTGGAATGTGGGTATGGTCAGTAGGCTCCTTTGTCTCAAGAACCTATAAAAAACTGTCTGCAATCTAAATAAATTGGAATTCTCTCAAACATGTGAAGGTCTGAGTGATTCACCGAGCAGCTCGTACTATACAATGATTTGGAACCACACATTATTTCGAGATATGGGGATATTTCCATGACAAAACATGGCGCCCGAACAGGGACATGGGTTTGCATGACGCCTACCGGACAACTCAGGGATCATCCTTTCAGGACAGACAGACCATGCAGCTGCACAAAAAGGTAAGAAGTTTTTTTTCTTACAAATTGTTCTGTCTCTCCTTGTTTGGATTGTTCCACGTCCGGTGAGTTGCATGCCTATATTGCCCAGACCAAAGAATCTTGTTAGTTTATTTGAAAACTCCATGTGATGTATGGTAGTGTATATGGGTATTGTGTGAGTTTGAACATGTGTGTTTGATAGCGCTATTGTGATACTGTACTGTACTGGTTTTAAGAACGTAAAATTCTAGGAATTGCCCCTACCTAAAGAGTTTCCTAGACGAGCTACTTTTTGGAACGTAATTCGCTTGAGACAAAGTAGACTGAGTTTGGACAGTTGGACTTTATAAATTTATTTTGTGTGGTAGGTTCCAGAGCTGCTTCAAGGAAGGGGACTGCAGTCATTTCTTGACGGGCAAACGCTTTAAAAAAAAAAAAAGAAAAAAAATATTTAGAATTAGAAGTGGTTAAAACTGCCCTATGGAAGAGTGAGTGACTGCGAGTGTGTGCCGGCACTAGAGATATATAGAAAATGATGGAAAAAATTTGCTAGGTAGGATGAGAGGCAATTCAGAGGGAAAACCAGACGTACGGATCTTGAATGATAAAAAAAAAAGGCTGTAATAGGATGTCAGAGAATGTTGGAGAAAGGACAAGTATGCCAAAAGATGGTTGTTTGTATGTTGGTAAATGGAAAGGTTCTTAAAAGAACAAAGGCTGGTTGCATGATAATGATATGATGGAAATTGCAAGAAGAAAGTTACAGAGGAAGTGACCAGAGGAGGTTATAAAGAAACAGCCATAGGAAATTGTGTGTTGTACGAGTGTTATGACGATGACGGACAAAAACGTTGGACGGACAAAAGACAAAATTCAGAAAAAGTTCTGCCTCCACCCTAAAATGGTGGATGAATTGATGTATGGAAACAAAGAAACAGACTGGTGGAGACATGTGAATGCAATGTGGCACCTAGACCCAACCCCCACACTGGAATATATCCGGTCAAGACTAGATTTGAAAAAGTGCGGGCTCCAACAGGACAAAGAAGTAGTGTTCAGATGTTTCTCCTGTAGGGGGCAGATGTTTCTCACTTTGATATACTTTAGTAGACCAGTAGACCTTTTGTTCTCTTGGTATGCTGGGACACCTAGTACTACAGACACCACAGTGAACACACGAGGGGGAGGGAGGGGGGAGCACATGTTGGAATGTTAAGAGAAGAAAGGAACAATGAGAATGTGTGTTCATGATAACCCTCATGGTCCAAAGCAGATTTTGAGTTAGATTCAAATGCAACATCTGTAATTTTATTGTTTTAACCAGGAGTAAAAGCTCCCTATGATCCCATAGTATTAGTCTTATTCAGCAACTATGACTGAGATTATTATTAGGAGCTTTTTAGGCAGGAGTTATAACACTCCTAGAAGCCTCCTACGTCACTGTCTCTAGTGATGCTTCTGCTCAGTAACACTGTCTCCCAGTATGTGCCCCTAGTATGTGTCCTCAGTATGTGTCCCCAGTATGTGTCCCCAGTATGACTCTATAGTTGTATAATTATACAGCATTGATACATCGGCATTGGTCCCAAAACTGTGTTTTTCTGGAGTATATTGTTCACTTTCTATTGTTCTCATTTAAGTTTAAGCCAAGCACCTCAGAGGAGAGGAAACAGGCCGGAAGCTGTGCTGTGTGTGTGTAACAGGACAACCTGGATCCTTCTTGGTTTTGTATCCTATTGCTGCCTGTGTATATAAAGCTTCTGCAGTAGTTTTGGACTATCCTGATAGTATTTCACCTCTTCATGACTAGAAACCTTGGTTACAATGTGCCCTCTTTATGATGTCTTACATTGAATCCAGCTCCACTATTTTCGCTAGATTCAAAGGGGGGAGACATGAGGTAGACGGGTTGTATTTAAAATGTTCTATTAACTTAATGATTAATGAACCAGTTACCTTTTAAAATGTCTAACCTGAATATATCATTAATCTGCATTTTGAGTATTTTGTAGATGGCTTTAGAAACCAGGAATGGGGTTAATTCTACATCAGATATGCAGAGGTCACACAACATGAGGTAACAGAACCAGAACCACTCCTGGCCTACCTGTCTGTACAGGAGGCGGAGGTGAAGGCACTGATGGACGGGTGTAAAGTGGCAGAGGGGAAGAATGTGAGTCTTTTGGGATTCCTTATGATTCCTAATCTCATATAGTAAGTTTATCAATAACTATGAGACTTTGAAATAGCTGATAGAGGCCTTAGTGTTACATAAAGGTCCATCCTAGAAGGTAAAACCTATAAAGCTCTAACACATGAAGTGACCATACTGGTTACCAGAAAGCCTAGGGGAAAGGAGCCTGGATCAGTACAGTCCGTGACCCTCGCTGGCCCAGTAGGGTTATCTATACTCCTGTCTTTATAGAAACAGGCTTCACAGGTAGCAAGATGGAGGGTGGACTATGACAAAAAGGTGACAAGCAATGTCTGCCAAGGGCCCTTTACTAGAGATGAGCGAACACTAAAATGCTCGGGTACTCGTTATTCGAGACGAACTTTTCCCGATGCTCGAGTGCTCGTCTCGAATAACGAACCCCATTGAAGTCAATGGGAGACTCGAGCATTTTTCAAGGGGACCAAGGCTCTGCACAGGGAAGCTTGGCCAAACACCTGGGAACCTCAGAAAAGGATGGAAACACCACGGAAATGGACAGGAAACAGCAGGGGCAGCATGCATGGATGCCTCTGAGGCTGCTTAAACGCACCATTATGCCAAAATTATGGGCAACAGCATGGCCATGACAGAGTGACAGAATGAAGCTAGATAGTATCTAAAACATGCAATAATTGACCCTGACACTATAGGGGACGGCATGCAGAGGCAGCGGCAGCAGGCTAGAGAGTGTCATGGCGACATACCCTAAATGGACTCAGGCTTCAAACCAATGGGTGGCAGAGAGGAACCAAAGGAGGTGAGCAAGAAGTGCTCAAATAATATCGGTACATGATAAAAGTTTGCCAGTATATTTTGTGGATTACACAGCAGGGTGGCGACAAAGTTAACATGGAAGCCATGAAAACAACCCAAAATTCTGCCTGACACAGCTCGTTTGATAAGGGGACCATGTATGGAGGCAGTGAACTAGTAGTAGATTAAAGGTGCTGCAGTTAAAACTATGTTAGTTGGATCTTGGCATGGAGCTGGCGCTCCGCTGCCAGACGAGCTTTCGCCAATCCAAGCCCCTGTCTCTAGGCTACTCCCCAAACAGCACTTTTGTATAAGATCAAGTGTAGTAGCGTTCTTATAAGTTTAGGATATGCCGGGTGAGGGGAATGTAAACAGATACGCAAGAAGCGCATGATGCGCATGGAGCTGGCGCTCCGCTGCCAGGCGAGCTTTCGCCAATCCAAGCCCCTGTCTCTAGGCTACTCCCCAAACAGCACTTTTGTATAAGATCAAGTGTAGTAGCGTTCTTATAAGTTTAGGATATGCCGGGTGAGGGGAATGTAAACAGATGCGCAAGAAGCGCATGATGCGCATGGAGCTGGCGCTCCGCTGCCAGGCGAGCTTTCGCAAATCCAAGCCCCTGTCTCTAGGCTACTCCCCAAACAGCACTTTTGTATAAGATCAAGTGTAGTAGCGTTCTTATAAGTTTAGGATATGGCGGGTGAGGGGAATGTAAACAGATGCGCAAGAAGCGCTGAAATAATATCCCTAAATGGTAAAAGTTTGCAAGTATATTTTGTGGATTACACAGCAGGGTGGCGACAAAGTTAACAACTTTGATGTGGAATGCCCTGTAATAGCTCTTGGGCGGTGTGCCTTTTATCGCCTAGGCTCAGCAGTTTCAGCACCGCCTGCTGTCGCTTAGCGACGGCACTGCTGCTGTGCCTAGAGCTACCGACTGATGGCGCCATGCCCACGGATGGTAATTCGGAGGAGGAGGAGGTGGAGGAGGGGTGGGAGGAGGTATAGTAGGCCTTTGAGACCTGGACCGAGGTAGGCCCCGCAATTCTCTGCGTCGGCAGTATATGACCAGCCCCAGGGTCAGACTCGGTCCCAGCCTGCACCAAGTTAAGTGTAGTAGCGTTCTTATAAGTTTGGGATATGGCGGGTTAGGGGAATGTAAACAGATGCGCAAGAAGCGCATGATGCGCATGGAGCTGGCGTTCCGCTGCCAGGCGAGCTTTCGCCAATCCAAGCCCCTGTCTCTAGGCTACTCCCCAAACAGCACTTCTAAGAACCTTTTGTATAAGATCAAGTGTAGTAGCGTTCTTATAAGTTTAGGATATGCCGGGTGAGGGGAATGTAAACAGATGCGCAAGAAGCGCTGAAATAATATCCCTAAATGGTAAAAGTTTGCCAGTATATTTTGTGGATAACACAGCAGGGTGGCGACAAAGTTAACAACTTTGATGTGGAATCCATGAAAACAACCCAAATTTCTGCCTGACACACCTCGTTTGATAAAGGGACGATGTATGGAGGCAGCTATATGGACGACTTTTGGAGGTAGCAATGGAGACAACGTGTGGAGGCTGCTATGGAGACAATTTAATTTGGATAGTGCCTGTATGTGGCAGTCCCAAACATTTTTCAAACCAGAGGAGCAGGTAGGTGGCCCTCCAGTAAAATGGAATAGATTGAGTGCCTGTATGTGGCAGTCCCAAAAATTCTTCAAACCAGAGGAGCAGGTAGGTGGCCCTCCAGTAAAATGGAATAGATTGAGTGCCTGTATGTGGCAGTCCCAAAAATTGTTCAAACCAGAGGAGCAGGTAGGTGGCCCTCCAGTAAAATGGAATAGATTGAGTGCCTGTATGTGGCAGTCCCAAAAATTCTTCAAACCAGAGGAGCAGGTAGGTGGCCCTCCAGTAAAATGGAATAGATTGAGTGCCTGTATGTGGCAGTCCCAAAAATTGTTCAAACCAGAGGAGCAGGTAGGTGGCCCTCCAGTAAAATGGAATAGATTGAGTGCCTGTATGTGGCAGTCCCAAAAATTGTTCAAACCAGAGGAGCAGGTAGGTGGCCCTCCAGTAAAATGGAATAGATTGAGTGCCTGTATGTGGCAGTCCCAAAAATTCTTCAAACCAGAGGAGCAGGTAGGTGGCCCTCCAGTAAAATGGAATAGATTGAGTGCCTGTATGTGGCAGTCCCAAAAATTCTTCAAACCAGAGGAGCAGGTAGGTGGCCCTCCAGTAAAATGGAATAGATTGAGTGCCTGTATGTGGCAGTCCCAAAAATTGTTCAAACCAGAGGACCGGGTAGGTGGCCCTCCAGAAAAATGGAATAGATTGAGTGCCTGTATGTGGCACTCACAAAAATTGTTTCAAACAGAGGACCGGGTAGGTGGCCCTCCAGAAAAATTAAATGCATGAAGTATAGCAAGAGCCAGTGGGCCCTGTCAAAAAATAGCCATTTTCCTCTGCTTTACTGTACAAAGAGGAGGAGAAGGAGGAAAATGAGGAGGAGGAGGAGGAGTGGATCAATTATTCAGGTTGAGCTTCCTTCACCTGGTGGAGATTGGAAATTCTGAGAAATCCAGCCTTTATTCATTTTAATAAGCGTCAGCCTGTCAGCGCTGTCAGTCGACAGGCGTGTACGCTTATCGGTGATGATGCCACCAGCTGCACTGAAAACCCGCTCGGACAAGACGCTAGCGGCAGGGCAGGCAAGAACCTCCAAGGCGTACAGCGCCAGTTCGTGCCACATGTCCAGCTTTGAAACCCAGTAGTTGTAGGGAGCTGTGTGATCATTTAGGACGATGGTATGGTCAGCTACGTACTCCCTCACCATCTTTCTGTAAAGATCAGCCCTACTCTGCCGAGACTGGGGACAGGTGACAGTGTCTTGCTGGGGTGACATAAAGCTGGCAAAAGCCTTGTAAAGCGTACCCTTGCCAGTGCTGGACAAGCTGCCTGCTCGCCTACTCTCCCTCGCTACTTGTCCCGCAGAACTACGCACTCTGCCGCTAGCGCTGTCAGAAGGGACATACTGTTTCAGCTTGTGCACCAGGGCCTGCTGGTATTCATGCATTCTCACACTCCTTTCCTCTGCAGGGATGAGAGTGGCAAGATTTTGCTTGTACCGTGGGTCCAGGAGAGTGAACACCCAGTAATCGGTGCTGGAATAAATTCTTTGAACGCGAGGGTCACGGGATAGGCAGCCTAGCATGAAATCTGCCATATGCGCCAGAGTACCAACGCGTAAGAATTCACTCCCCTCACTGGCCTGACTGTCCATTTCCTCCTCCTCCAACTCCTCCAACTCCTCTTCTTCTGCCCATACACGCTGAACAGTGAAGGACTCAACAATGGTCCCCTCTTGTGTCTCGCCAACATTCTCCTCCTCTTCCTCCTCATCCTCCTCCACCTCCACCTCCTCCGATATGCGCTGAGAAACAGACCTCAGGGTGCTTTGGCTATCAACAAGGGAATATTCTTCCCCCGTCTCTTGTGACGAGCGCAAAGCTTCCGACTTCATGCTGACCAGAGAGTTTTTCAACAGGCCAAGCAGCGGGATGGTGAGGCTGATGATGGCGGCATCGCCACTGACCATCTGTGTTGACTCCTCAAAGTTACTCAGCACCTGACAGATATCAGACATCCACGTCCACTCCTCATTGTAGACTTGAGGAAGCTGACTGACCTGACTACCAGTTCTGGTGGAAGTTGACATCTGGCAGTCTACAATCGCTCTGCGCTGCTGGTAAACTCTGGATAACATGGTCAGTGTTGAATTCCACCTCGTGGGCACGTCGCACAACAGTCGGTGAGCGGGCAGTTGGAGGCGGCGCTGCGCTGCCCTGAGAGTAGCAGCATCTGGGCTGGACTTCCTGAAATGCGCACAGATGCGGCGCACCTTCGTGAGCAAATCAGACAGATTGGGGTATGTCTTGAGGAAACGCTGCACTATCAGATTTAACACATGGGCCAGGCATGGCACATGTGTCAGTCTGCCGAGTTGCAGAGCCGCCACCAGGTTACGGCCGTTGTCGCACACAACCATTCCCGGCTTGAGGTTCAGCGGTGCCAGCCACAGATCAGTCTGCGCCGTGATGCCCTGTAATAGCTCTTGGGCGGTGTGCCTTTTGTCGCCTAGGCTCAGCAGTTTGAGCACCGCCTGCTGTCGCTTAGCGACGGCACTGCTGCTGTGCCTAGAGCTACCGACTGATGGCGCCGTGCCCACGGATGGTAGTTCGGAGGAGGAGGTGGAGGAGGGGTGGGAGGAGGAGGAGGCATAGTAGGCCTGAAACACCTGGACCGAGGTAGGCCCCGCAATCCTCGGCGTCGGCAGTATATGAGCAGCCCCAGGGTCAGACTCGGTCCCAGCCTCCACCAAGTTAACCCAATGTGCCGTCAGCGATATATAGTGGCCCTGCCCGGCAGCACTCGTCCACGTGTCCGTGGTCAGGTGGACCTTGTCAGAAACGGCGTTGGTCAGGGCACGGATGATGTTGTCTGACACGTGCTGGTGCAGGGCTGGGACGGCACATCGGGAAAAGTAGTGGCGGCTGGGGACCGAATACCGAGGGGCGGCCGCCGCCATGAGGTTGCGAAAGGCCTCGGTCTCTACTAGCCTATAGGGCAGCATCTCCGGGCTAAGCAATCTGGAGATGTGCACATTAAGGGCTTGGGCGTGCGGGTGGGTTGCACTATATTTGCGTTTCCGCTCCAGCGTCTGGGGTATGGAGAGCTGAACGCTGGTGGATGCTGTGGAGGATCGTGGAGGCGACGATGGGGTTTTTGTGCCAGGGTCCTGGGCAGGGGGCTGACTAGCAGCTGACACAGGGGAAGGAGCAGTGGTGTGCACGGCCGGAGGTGAACGGGCTTGTTGCCACTGAGTGGGGTGCTTAGCATTCATATGCCTGCGCATACTGGTGGTAGTTAAGCTAGTAGTGGTGGAACCCCTGCTGAGCCTGGTTTGGCAAATGTTGCACACCACAGTCCGTCGGTCATCCGGTGTTTCCTTAAAGAACCTCCACACTTCTGAAGATCTAGCCCTCGCCGCAAGAGCCCTCACCACGGGAGCTTCACTAGTTGACAGTGGCGCTGATGCACCAGCTCTGGCCCTGCCTCTCCGTCTGGCCCCACCACTGCCTCTTCCAACCTGTTCAGGTCGAGGACTCTCCTCCGTCTCAGAAGCACTGTGTTCACCCGGCCTCTCAACCCAGCTTGGGTCTGTCACCTCATCATCCTCCGATCCCTCAGTCTGCTCCCCCCTCGGACTTCCTGCCCTGACAACAACTTCCCCACTGTCTGACAACCGTGTCTCCTCATCGTCGGACACCTCTTTACACACTTCCACTACGTCAAGAAGGTCATCATCACCCACAGACTGTGACTGGTGGAAAACCTGGGCATCGGAAAATTGCTCAGCAGCAACCGGACAAGTGGTTTGTGACTGTGGGAAGGGTCCAGAAAACAGTTCCTCAGAGTATGCCGGTTCAAATGGCAAATTTTCCTGGGAGGGGGCAGACTGGGGGGGAGGAGGCTGAGGTGCAGGAGCTGGAGGAGTGGGGATTTCGGTGACATGGGTGGACTGCGTGGAAGACTGACTGGTGGTGGACAAATTGCTCGAAGCATTGTCAGCAATCCACGACATCACCTGTTCGCACTGTTCTGGCCTCAACAGTGCTCTACCACGAGTCCCAGTAACTTCAGACATGAACCTAGGGAGTGTAGCTCTGCGGCGTTCCCCTGCTCCCTCATCAGCAGGTGGTGTCTCACCCCGCCCAGGACCACGGCCTCTGACCCCTGCAGTAGTTGGACGCCCACGTCCCCGCCCTCGTCCTCTACCCCTAGCCCTGGGGTTAAACATTTTTAAAATGAGAGTTATAACTTTTTTTTTTTTTTTACT
The DNA here is from genome assembly GCF_040894005.1 of Engystomops pustulosus. Lineage (NCBI taxonomy): Eukaryota > Metazoa > Chordata > Amphibia > Anura > Leptodactylidae > Engystomops > Engystomops pustulosus. The sequence continues at coordinate 156,391 of NW_027285041.1, read as the reverse complement.
TTTTTTTGTTTTTTTTTGTGTTTTTTTGTGTTTTTTGTTTTTTTTTGTGTTTTTTGTTTTTTTTTGAGTTTTTAGAACCAAACAATCCTATCCTATTGCTATGGCTATTTTCTAGCCAAGTATCAAAGGAAGCACACTACTATGCCAGATGAGATGACACTGAGTTAGTGCCTAATAGAAATCCAACCCCTACTGAATTTTCCCACTTCAGCCTTTGCTATGGATATGTGCGCCACTAAGCGCAGAACACAGCGGTCGCAAGTCTCACTACAAATTGCTCAGAATTGGCAAGTACATGCACTGCAGAAACTACAGCCACCAGCAGATCAACCAGAAATCAAATATATAGAACGCTACTGTAGGCTTCAAGAAGCTATTTGTATTCTCCTATGGCTATTTTCTAGCCAAGTATCAAAGGAAGCACACTACTATGCCAGATGAGATGACACTGAGTTAGTGCCTAATAGAAATCCAACCCCTACTGAATTTTCCCACTTCAGCCTTTGCTATGGATATGTGCGCCACTAAGCGCAGAACACAGCGGTCGCAAGTCTCACTACAAATTGCTCAGAATTGGCAAGTACATGCACTGCAGAAACTAAAGCCACCAGCAGATCAACCAGAAATCAAATATATAGAACGCTACTGTAGGCTTCAAGAAGCTGTTTGTATTCTCCTATGGCTATTTTCTAGCCAAGTATCAAAGGAAGCACACTACTATGCCAGATGAGATGACACTGAGTTATTGCCTAATAGAAATCCAACCCCTACTGAATTTTGCCACTTCAGCCTTTGCTATGGATATGTGCGCCACTAAGCGCAGAACACAGCGGTCGCAAGTCTCACTACAAATTGCTCAGAATTGGCAAGTACATGCACTGCAGAAACTACAGCCACCAGCAGATCAACCAGAAATCAAATATATAGAACGCTACTGTAGGCTTCAAGAAGCTATTTGTATTCTCCTATGGCTATTTTCTAGCCAAGTATCAAAGGAAGCACACTACTATGCCAGCTGAGATGACACTGAGTTAGTGCCTAATAGAAATCCAACCCCTACTGAATTTTCCCACTTCAGCCTTTGCTATGGATATGTGCGCCACTAAGCGCAGAACACAGCGGTCGCAAGTCTCACTACAAATTGCTCAGAATTGGCAAGTACATGCACTGCAGAAACTAAAGCCACCAGCAGATCAACCAGAAATCAAATATATAGAACGCTACTGTAGGCTTCAAGAAGCTGTTTGTATTCTCCTATGGCTATTTTCTAGCCAAGTATCAAAGGAAGCACACTACTATGCCAGATGAGATGACACTGAGTTATTGCCTAATAGAAATCCAACCCCTACTGAATTTTCCCACTTCGGTCTTTGCTATGGATATGTGTGCCACTAAGAGCTAAACACAACGGTAGCAAGTCCCCCTGCTAATTCCTCACAAAATGGTAAAAGATGCAAATTAAAATAAAAAAAGTAGAACGTTATTGTAGCCCTAAGAAGGGCTGTTGGGTTCTTTGAGAATCACTCCTGCCTAACAGTAAGCTAATAGAACACCCTAACGCTTTCCCTGACCAGCAGCAGCTCTCTCCCTAGCGGCATCCAGAGACAGAATGATCCGAGCAGCGCGGCCAGCGGCTAGTCTATCCCAGGGTCACCTGATCTGGCCAGCCAACCACTGCTATCGACGTGTAAGGGTACCACGTCATGCTGGGTGGAGTGCAGAGTCTCCTGGCTTGTGATTGGCTCTGTTTCTGGCCGCCAAAAAGCAAAACGGCGGGAGCTGCCATTTTCTCGAGCGGGCGAAGTATTCGTCCGAGCAACGAGCAGTTTCGAGTACCCTAATGCTCGACCGAGCATCAAGCTCGGACGAGCATGTTCGCTCATCTCTACCCTTTACCCTATGATGGTTCAGTGCACCCACTGGGTGAGACACCAGTCTAAGACTCTATATGCTTCGTGGTGGATAAGTATTGAGTATCACTTAGATTCACTTTTGCTACTGTCCATTTAAAGTATGTTTATATATGCTTAGTACAATGTAGGGAGAGTAGTGAAAACCCTCATATATACACTCCGAAGCCCCTTTACCCCTTCCAGAGGCTGCAGATTGGCTAAGTACAGCTACCAAAGGTAAGTAGCTACGAACATGTACTTATGTGTGTGGACCTCTATTCTGGGTAATTTGAACCCTATCCTGTAACTAAAGCAACTGTAAAGACCACAGCCAGGGATCGAGGAATATGTTAGTCCACTTATTCTAGAGACTAAAGCAATAATCCCTATTGGGATAGTAATATAGTTGACGAGAGCTCTAGGGATTAAAAAGTCTTTTCACCTACTGAGGTTGTTTTTAGAATTGCCCCATGGATGAACATATACTTCCCTAAGGTTGTCCAGAGGTGTCATAGAGAATTGGTGGGGTGTCCAAAAACCTGCAGATACATTTTTTTTTCTTAGGTGCATAACCAAGTATCTGTTTTAGTTCCAGAACCTAAAGTAGCTAGAGCAGAGGACCTGCACCCAGGTGATGAGATGGTCCTGATGTGACACCTGAGAGTCTTTTAAGAGTCATCCCAAAATACCTGTGACATATCCACGTATAGAAACTACAACGAGACAGCGACAGCTGAAGAAGAGAGCAGGACCCAGAGACTACAGAACATGAATCTGTGTAGCTCGATGCTGCTATGGACATTATCACTCCTGCTACAGTGTGTGCGCTGTATACCATGTCTAATAGTACTCAGGGGTTGATAGGGTGACATGTATAAGGATATACACCAATAGGATGTAGAGATTCTACCCTTTACAGTGGATTTACATGAATTGTGTTGTGATATAATGTTCATGATGCTCAGGAGGGAAGCAGGTGAAGGGTTAGATAAGTCCTGGATGTGTGATTAGCACATGTCAATGTACCACCTGAGCAGTACCTGAAATTATTCACAAAAAGGGAGGAATTGTGAGGGAACCGAATCCATTTTTGAATCTGTTCTTCTATCATGTATCTATACAAAGATCTTTGGCTCTATTAATAGAAAAGACCCCTATGCACCATTCCCCCCACCCCCGTGTACACAGATCATCTTTCAGTTACATCCTGTAGGCTATTGGAATGTGGGTATGGTCAGTAGGCTCCTTTGTCTCAAGAACCTATAAAAACTGTCTGCAACCTAAATAAATTGGAATTCTCTCAAACATGTGAAGGTCTGAGTGATTCACCGAGCAGCTCGTACTATACAATGATTTGGAACCACACATTACATCGAGATATGGGGATATTTCCCTGACATCACCCCAGCAAGACACTGTCACCTGTCCCCAGTCTCGGCAGAGTAGGGCTGATCTTCACAGAAAGATGGTAAAGGGAGTACGTAGCTGACCATACCATCGTCCTAAATGATCACACATTTCCCTACAACTACTGGGTTCCAAAGCTGGACATGTGGCACGAACTGGCGCTGTACGCCTGGGAGGTTCTTGCCTGCCCTGCCGCTAGCGTGTTGTCCGAGCGGGTTTTCAGTGCAGCTGGTGGCATCATCACCGATACGCGTACACGCCTGTCGACTGACAGCGCTGACAGCGCTGACAGGCTGATGCTTATCAAGATGAATAAAGCCTGGATTTCTCAGGATTTCCATTCTCCACCAGGTGAAAGAAGCTCAACCTGAATAATATATGCACTCCTCCTCCTCATTGTCCTCCTTCTCCTCCTCTTTGTACACTAAAGCAGAGGAAACTGGCTATTTTTTGCCAGGGCCAACTGGCTCTAGCTATAGTACTCTATGTATTTAATTTTTCTGGAGGGCCACCTACCCGGTCCTCTTTTTTAAACAATTTTTGGGAGTGCCACATACAGGCACTCAATCCATTTAATTTTTCTGGAGGACCATCTACCTGCTCCTCTGGTTTGAAAACTTTTTTGGACTGCCACATACAGGCACTCAATTTGTTTAATTTTTCTGGAGGACCACCTACCTACTCCTCTGGTTTAAAAACTTTTTTGGACTGCTACATACAGGCACTCAATCTATTTAATTTTTCTGGAGGACCACCTACCTGCTCCTCTGGTTTGAAAACTATTTTGGACTGCCACATACAGGCACTATCCAAATTAAATTGTCTCCATAGCAGCCTCCACACATCGTCTTTTTAGCTGCCTCCACACGTTGTCTCCATTGCTACCTCCACACGTCATCGCCATAGCTGCCTCCAAAAGTCGTCCATATAGCTGCCTCCATATATGGTCCCCTTATCAAACGAGCTGTGTCAGGCAGAATTTTGGGTTGTTTTCATGGCTTCCACATCAAACTTGTTAACTTTGTCGCCACCCTGCTGTGTAATCCACAAAATATACTGGCAAACTTTTATCATTTACCAATTTTATTTCAGCGCTTCTTGCGCATCTGTTTACATTCCCCTCACCCACCATAACCTAAACTTATAAGAACACTACTACACTTGATCTTATACAAAAGGTTTTTAGAAGTGCTGTTTGGGGAGTAGCCGAGAGACAGGGGTTTTGATAGGCGAAAGCTCGCCTGGCAGCGGAGCGCCAGCTCCATCCCAAGATCCAACTAACATAGTTTTAACTACAGCACCTTTAATCTACTACTACTTCACTGCCTCCATACATCGTCCCCTTAACAAACGAGCTGTGTCAGGCAGAATTTTCAGGTGGTTCACCAGATACATAGTGGAACTCGGCCCATCTGTCGCCGTTATGCTGGAGACCTGAAGTTGCAATCATAGCAGCGCAATATGAATGCCCCATACTGTCGCTCTTAATCATGGAAGTTGTCTCCATGGCTGCCTCCACATGTCGTCCCCTTATCAAAAGAGCTGTGTCAGGCTCATTTTTTGGGTGTTTCACCAGATACGTTATGGAACTTGGTCACTATGTCGCCACCATGCTGTGTTATCGACTAAATATACCGTCAACCTTTTGTTCACATAGGAAATCATTTCAGCGCTTCTTGCTCACCTCCTTTGGTGAAACCTGAGTCCATTTAGGGTAGGTCACCATGACACTCTCTAGCCTGCCACTGCTGCCGCTGCCTCTGCATGCCGTCCCCTATAGTGTCAGGGTCAATTATTGCATGTTTTAGATGCTATCTAGCCTCATTCGGTCACACTGTCATGGCCATGCTGTTGCCCATAATTTTGGCATAATGGTGCGATTAAGCAGCCTCAGTGGCATCCATGCATGCTGCCCCTGATGTTTCCTGTCCATTTCCGTGGTGTTTCCATCCTTTTCTGAGGTTCCCAGGTGTTTGGCCAAGCTTCCCTGTGCAGAGCCTTGGTCCCCTTGAAAAATGCTCGAGTCTCCCATTGACTTCAATGGGGCTCGTTATTCGAGACGAGCACTCGAGCATCGGGAAAAGTTTGTCTCGAATAACGAGTACCCGAGCATTTTAGTGCTCGCTCATTTCTAATTCTCTGTACACATTTGGAAATTCACTGAGAGGTGAATTCTCTCTAATAAAATCAAAGCTTGGAGGTTATTTATTTTACAATGAAATTACAATTACATTAGGTCTCTTATTTACATAGTGTTCTTTAACTTTGTATTTTTTATGTTAGAGTCATAAATAATAACTAAAGAGCTGTTTTGTCTGACACAGCACCTGAGCATTATGTTCTAAGCGTGACATAATGGAAACTGGAATGTTGTGTTTGTAGAAAGATGGTCATTTTTACTTTCCACAATTCACTGTGTATTAACTTTTGGAAAAAAAATGTTGGTTTAAAATGTTCACTATAACACTAATTTAATTGAGCAGGGGTTTCCTAAAATAGGGTCACTTTAGGTTTCTACTGTTCTGGTACCATGGCACCCTAATGCAGTTACTGCAAACTTTGTACTACAATTTCCAATACCGCACTTTGCCATGTTGTGCACCTGAATATTAGTTTACTTCCAGTGGGGTATTTCTGTACTGGAAAGAATTAAAATGGATTCTGTCAGCTGTTTTGAACATAGAAAGTGCATTATATTCTAGGATTGTAGCTGGATCTGGAGCACTCTTGTGCATTTCCATGTAAGATCTCTACACTGAACACAGCATAGCTCCTCCCATTTGCTAGAAGTCACCATTGTAGCAGGCTCCTCTTAGAATACTACATCAGGGATTTAGGAAAGGCTGTGCTGTCTATGTAACAGTGCACCAGACTGCTCCAAATCTAACTACAATCCTAATATACTAACAACATTCACAAAGGTATGATTACACAGATCTCCAGGGTTACTACCTGCCACTGTCTGTAGATGATCAAAACATTTGTAAAGTATTCTGAAAAAAATAAGCATTACGTTAAAAAAATTACATTTGTAAATTTTACCTCTACTTTGTTTAATTTTTGGGAAATATATTTTGAAACTGGAGAGCTTTTCCAAGGAAGTATTTTTTCCAAGCTGTAGGACTTTAACCCTTAAAGGACTCTTTGGGTCACTATGATTTTAGAGATACAACATTTATATGGGCTGCATTATGTTTTATTAGATTTTAAAAAATGTAATCTGTCTCTTTTTGTATATTTTACTTAGAGAATATGGTGAAATGGCAAAAATGATTTTGTATAACAATTTCTACAAAATTAAGAAGTGCTGTTATACGGCCTCAAGTGCTGATACGGCTTCATTCCTTTACATGAGTTGCATGTGTGAAGGGGAATATCTATACATGAGCTTTATAGTTTTATACATGAAGGGGAATATTTGTATATAAGCTTATAGTTTTATATTTTTATACTTTTATACTTTTATGTAGCTGGCAAATACCAAAGTTTTTCCTCCTCAGCAATATGCTCAGATATGTTACTTAAGATATCCACCGGCATCCACTGATACTACACAGCCAACACCCTATTCCTGGAAGTAGATCAACATGCCCAATTCCAAGAAGGCTTTATCACTCATATTGAAACTTAAGGTTTTGACAACGCCCAGGACATTATCTGCCCAGATACTGGAACTGACCAATCGGAGCACATCGGATGCTAGACACATATGCTTAATCCTTGCCCATTATGATGCTGCATGACATATAACCACGCCCTTTTACCCTTCTGTATAAAGTTTGCTGACACGGAAATAAAGTTAGTCTTGTTGTGCTGAGCAGTACGAGCTTGTTTTGAGAATGAGACTGAATAACCTTATATCAGATTCTTTCTTTAAAAATATGCACACTTGCTCTGTCTAATTTGAGGTGACTGACCGGACTGGTTATTTGTCGATTACGACCCGGCAATTTGGCGCTCAACTGTGGGGCGTGGCCTGAGCCTCTGAGCCCCCGGGGACTCACACTAACACCCGGTGGACGACCCCTGACGCTCCCGGAGGAGATCTGATCAATCTCACAGGAACACGGTAAGTCTATGTATATACTATATATATAGTACTTATCTGTGTATCCGAGGGCGTGAGGTAGAAGTCTCCGGACCCTACGGGTCTTCGGGGTGACTTTCCGAGTGGTGTGGATTTCTCTTTGTCTCAGCGCCACGCTCAGAACCGTGACACAACAAGGAAGACGACTTAGTTTTGTTTTCAAACACCACCCCCGCTCCGTCAGTCATTCTGATAATTTCTGCCCGGAAAGTGAAAGTAAATTTGTGCATTGCCGTCTGGTTATTTAAAGTTGTATTTTGATTAGGAGAAGAATATTCAGAGACGTAACTAAGTAATGTCTTGTGACATTGGCTGTCAGAGTAGAGAAATACGCCATGACGGGTGTCTGGGCCTGAAATAAGGTGAACTGGGGGGGGGGGTATAACCCAGTAGGAACTTCTCACTAGGAGAGTTACCTGCATAGAGTACCGTAGAGGATACTGTTATTCTGGTTGGGGACCAGACCACCGTGTGAGCCTGTGAGTAAAAATATATTGGTTAGGACAGAGTAACATTGTGGCGCACGTGTGGAAAGGATTTTGATTTAACGGGGATCACTGTGTTTAGCGAGTGGCCACGCCAACATAGTACTCTATTAGTAAGACAGAATGTTACATCTCATGAAAAAGGAACACAGCCTCCCCCCGGGAGCACAGACGGCAACCCAGTTAGTGGAGCAGAGAGAAGGTAAAAAGTATGTGAAGTGTGCAAAAGACTTGTACAAGTTTGTAGAACAGCCAAAGTCAGGTAGATTACAGCCCACACTGTGGAAGACCATCTTAGATGGTAGCAAAGGGTCCTTAGAGGACAAGGGGCTGTTAGAGTCAGTGCAAGCCCACTTTATGGTAGCGAAGAAGTTGAAGGAAGAAGGTTGGTCGGAGGTGAAAGGAGAAGGTGGCAGTGAAGGAGCAGAAATGATTTATGGATATGTAAAATGTGAATCACAAAATGTTACGAATTGTAATGAAAAAGATGTATCTAAAATGGCCACCGCTCCCTCTGGGGCGCCACCGCCCTATAATGGCACCGGTTCAAGTCCGGAAGGGTGGACATGTGACGTATGCGGAGTTCAAAACCCGGATTGGGCGGAGAAATGTTGTCAGTGTGGTGCTCCATGCCCACATGGTCACAACCCCAAATCCAGTGGAAGTGGGGCATGCCCCTCTTCCGGCAGCGACCATCTTGGTACTCCTGCAGAGGCCCGGGTGCAGCCACTGTATCCGCTTCTCACTTCTTCCGGAGCATACTATTAAGGCCCAAACGCTTCAGAAGAGAGTCCATCTCACCCCTCACAGGCGCTAGGCCTGTTTCCAGTCAAGCATGACACCCGTGCTCACAAAAAGCTCGACCAGGATCAGCCGGCCCGTCAAGTCCAAGTAACCCCTGAAATTTTGCGAGAGTCTCCACTCTATAGTCGCTTACAAGATAGACGTGCCGCTATGGCAGACAGCGGAGATGAGTGGGAAACTGACCCGGCTGACCCTCCCAAGTGCGAGGCCCGGCTCTCTACCGGACCTTCACACACCAAGTCCCAGCAGCCTCCACTGCTTACCCCACGGGCACCCCAGGGAGGGAAAGAGGAACAGTGTGTGCAGCAAACCGCCAATCAGTGGAACCCTATATACACGATCTGTATACAAGTTACAGTCACGGGGGGGATGGGTGACATTACCACACTCAGGGTGGGAGCCATAGTCAACCCTGCTTAACCCTGCATAATCAACACCTGAAGCATGATGGAGGACTAGCCAGACAGATAGTCCGAGAAGGAGACCAAGGCATACAGCAAAATTCCAATTTGATCATTAGTAACTCAGGCCCTCTCCCAGTGGGGGGTGTTGCCCTCACAGCCTTTGGGGCCTTCCCATGTGATATTATAATACATGCTGTAAACCCTACGTGGGATGGGGCCAGCACTGAGGAGTGTGCTGCCGCTCTCAGAACTGTGATTTTACGGTCCCTGGGCGCTGCTTACCTAGCATCTGCTCATTACATGCCGCGCCGCACCATAGCCCTGCCACTCATCTCTTCAGGACCATTCGGATACCCTCTGATGGAGTGCATTCAAGTGCATCTCAGGACTATCAAAGAATATATCATCACATAACCATCAATAACCCTCACAGAAGTGCTTATAGGGACCAATTCTCCATCCATAGTGGAGACCCTGCAGTCCAAGATGAAGAAAACCACAGCCACTCCCAGTGTTCCTACACTCCCTGACCCAAACATGACTACTGTCACAGCAGAAGCTCCCCTGAAGAGCAAGACCCTCACCAGTGAACCTATTAGGTACGTGGCTTTCACACCCACACAACTGGACTCTATCTCTAGTTTCTGCGGAAGTTGGAGCAGAACCGTCAGATCTAAGGTGCCACCTGGAGGGATCTCTACAATATGGTTACTGTTAAAACTCCTGACACTTTTCTGCATGTCATCCTGAAGTACCTGGACGCTTCGGCAGTACCGGACCATGATAGTTACCAGTCAGCGTTGGACTTCTGTTTCCAGATGAAGACTTGGGCACAGGAATGCCTCACCGACCAGGCAGGTTCCATCCAGGACGTGCAACAGGAAAAGGATGAACCGGTGGACAGGTACTCCTCCAGACTGTCCCAACAATTTGAGGATCTTGGATTCACCCTCCATAATAAGATCCAAGCCCACATGCTTGTAAAGGCCCTAGTGGAGGGCCTCCAAGATGAACTTAGAGACAATGTTCTTGCCACTCGTCCAGAAATCCTATCAACAGGATTCAAAGATGCTGTAACCATAATCAAAGGATTCCAGAAAGCTCAACATAAGGAGAGAGACCAGAAGAAAAAGAAAGTGATGCTGATGACCACCACCTCAATGAACAGTGGCTCAGATGAAGAACCGGTCCCTGCCCCTATTATGGTACAGCAAGCCCCTACAGGACCACCTATGCCTGTCAACTACTACCCTCAGCCACCAGTAAGCCAAGCCCCTCATCTGTGGCAGAAACAACAACAGCAAGGACCCTTTGGATTTAACAACCAGAGATCTCACCCTACCTGCTGGAATTGTGGCAGACAAGGCCATGTCAAAAGAGACTGCAGGTTCAGACCCAGTCAAAGCCCCCAAGATGACTACAGACCGCACAAAATTGGACCTAGATCTGATGACTATAGAGGGTCCCAGAATAGACCCAGACCTGATGACTATAGAGGATCACATGATGAACCCAGGTACCAGGACCAAAGGTACCAAGAACCAAGACCACAGGATTCAGGATCTCCCCACCAATTATGAAGTTCAGGCCAACCTGTGCCCTGCTTTACAAACGCTTCAAAGCTTTACCCCAAAACAGCTTGTGGGTCCACTGTCCTCCCAGTGGACGGACACCCCACAAGGTTTCTAGTGGACACAGGGGCGGCCACCTCGGTTATCTCCTCACCTAACCTCCCAAGTACTGTGGAACTGTATGATGACTTTTTGTCCAGTATTGGCATTACTGGCACCACTGCTGAGTCTCCCCTCACTGTTCCTGTCCCCGTTGGACTTTTTCTTGATGTCATGGCTCGCTTCCTGGTGTCAGATACCTGCCCTATCAACCTCCTATGGGCAGATCTTCTCCAACGTCTCAGAGCTTCTATTAATTATACCCCCCAAGGTCTTCAGCTTGAATTACATGACCCCAGGTCAGAAGAGGGAACCATGGACAGATGTGTACTAAGAGCTCTCCCTCTGATGCTTCAGCAAATTCATCAACCTGATCCCCTCTATGGAGTCCCGGACCGGGTCTCAGCCCAACTCCCCTCCTCACTCTGGTCTACTGGACCTGATGACGTAGGACTTCTACCAGTCCCTCCAGTGATTGTATATCTAAAAGAAGGGGCACAGCCCCCGAGGATACCTCAGTATCCTCTGAAGATGGCTCAAGAACAAGGCCTCTCCACCCAGATTCAGGCCCTTGTCAAACAAGGTGTTTTGGTCTACTGTACCTCTTCCTGCAACACCCCATTATTTCCTGTCCAGAAGGAGACCCCCAAGGGGTCTCCACCCAAGTACAGGCTAGTCCAGGACCTCAGAGCAGTCAATGCAGCTACTGTATTGGAAACTCCAGTGGTACCCAACCCCAACACTTTGCAAGGGTTTTCACCATCGATCTTGCTAATGCCTTCTTCAGTGTACCCCTAGACCCAGAGTGCCGTTATCGGTTTGCCTTTACCTCCTGTGGAAGCCAACTCACTTGGACAAGGTGCCCCCAAAGTGCCCAGAACAGCCCTAACCAATTTACTCAGGCTATGAAGACTGTCTTGTCTCCCTGGATTGCTGAGCATCCTCAAGTTACTCTTCTACAGTATGTGGATGATCTTCTCCTCTGTGCTGACTCCAAACCACTGTTGGAACAAGAGTCATTGTCTCTCCTACTGTTCTTCTCTACAGCCAGCTGCAAAGTTTCTGAGGATAAAGTTCAATGGTGTCATGCAAATGTCATTTTCCTTGGACATTGTGTCTCTCAAGGGGCCAGACACCTCACAGAAGACAGGAAATCGGCCATTGCCAAGTTACCATTTCCTTCCACCATTGACCAACTCCAGTCTTTCTTGGGACTCATCACCTACTGCAGACAATGGATTCCGGATGCATCCAGGCTTATGCAACCCTTGTATGACTGTTTAAAGTCAGGAGGACCACAAGGTGCTATACCCAGCCTTCAACCTGTTTGTTTCTGAAAGTGAAGGACATGCAACTGGTGTCCTGGCGCAGCAGCATGCTGGGAGACAACGTCCTATTGGATACTACTCTTGCCGTCTGGACCCTGTGGCCAGAACATCACCTACTTGTTTGAAAGCAGTTCATGCCGCCCATGCACTTCTAGACAAGACTGCTGACATTGTTCTGGGACATGACCTCATCATTCAAGCTTCTCATGATCTGGCGGCAGTCCTTTCTCAGACCCAACCCAGACATCTGGCCCACCAGAGACACCTCAGACTTCAGTGTTCTTTACTTCTGCCTTCCCATATCACCTTCAAATGTTGTTCAGTCATCAATCCAGACACTCTCCTTCCACATTCCAGGGGGGAAGAAGGTGACCCAGAAGTTGCTCCAGAAGTTGAAGATCCTCATGACTGCTTACAAGTTCTTCTTGATGACACCTCAACGCCTCCAGGGGTAACTACCAAGGAATTACCCCATCCTGACCTTGAACTTTGGACAGATGGCTCCAGGTTTGCAGATCAGTCTGGAAGGTACCACACAGGTTATGCGGTAACATCGGAAACACAGGTGGTGAAAGCGGAAGCCATACCAGCCTCCATGTCAGCTCAAGAAGCCGAACTGATAGCCCTCAAGGAAGCCTGTACTTTGGCCAAAGGGAAGACTGTGAACATCAGAACTGACTCAAGGTATGCCCATGGCATTGCCCATGATTTTGGAATAATCTGGAAGAACAGAGGCTTCATCACAGCCACAGGTACCCCAGTGAAGCATGCAGACCTCATCAAGAGCCTGATGGAAGCTCTACAACTACCCTTTGGACTACCCTTTCCAAAGGATACAAGTTGACCATATTCAGCTTCCCAAGTCAGGAAGATATGAATATGCTATAGTAGCTGTGGACATGTTCTCAGGATCCCCAGAAGCTTACCCAGTTTTCAACACGACTGCCAAGCTTACAGCCAAGAAACTAATTAATGAAATTGCCTGTAGATTTGGAGTACCTCAGGTAATAGAAAGTGACCAAGGACCAACCTTCACCGGACAAATCTACACTGAACTATGGCAGATGCTAGGAGCCAACATAGGACTCCACACGCCATATCATCCTCAAAGTTCCAGGAAAGTTGAAAGGATGAATGGGACTTTGAAGAAAAAACTGCTCAAGATGACACAAGAAAACCCTAAGGAATGGGCAGAACTTTTGCCCATTGCCCTGTACCATGTCAGACACACCCCACAAGCCAAACACGGTCTCACTCCCTATGAGATTCTGTTTGGGTCACCTCCTAAGTTGTCAGAAGTTAGGGAGCAGCAGTTAGCTGAGGGGATGGATAAAGTTGTTAAGTTTGTTGTCTGTCTGTCTAAATAACTGTCTAACACACATATTCTATTCCTGAATCCACAGGTGACACGGTCTACGACTTCCAACCAGGTGACAAGGTGTATGTAAAGAAACATATCCGGAAGAACTGTCTAGACCCGAGGTTTGACGGTCCATACACTGTGGTTCTTGTCACGCCCACTGCGGTTAAACTTGAGGGGAAAACTACTTGGACACACGCCTCTCACTGTAGAAGAGACACGGCCTCACCATGAAGAAACATATCCTTTCCGGTTGCATAACTGTCCTTGCTCTATGTCTCAGTGTCAAGGGATTAACTACTTTCTGGGTTGATACAACCTCTGCATTTCAAACTTACAGCTTTGATTATTGTGATGTTGTAGATTGTAGGAGTGGGGGAATTGCCACTAATTATTGGTTTGACGCCTATGTAAAGGGTCAGTTTTATTTATGTGTCACCCGCCCTGGGAATGAGAATTGTTGCTATTGGTCCGATGTGGGATGGAACACGGGAAAGGACCGGGGGTACGCCCCCCAGAAGGGAAGAGACAGGAGGGATAAACAGGGGAGGTCTTTACTCACCCGACTGACCCTAAGTGCTGGTCAATTAAAATCCCCTGACTGTAACCGCAAAGCCAACTGCTTGCCTCTGTATTTGAATCTGGAAAACCCGCAGGTGGGGGACCTGGGAAAATATGTCCTCGGTTGTCATATAGGCAGTTTGAACCCAAAAATAGGCCACATATATCTACATGATGTGAAGGAATGCCCCGTAGCTAAGCCAGATGCACATCCCACAACGGCAGCCGAAGGATCTCTTCAGCAAGTAGTAGGGGAAGTTATACCTATACCTGGCCTTAGCTGGGAGCAAGTCTTTTCCATTGAAACAGGAACTACCCCCAGGAAAAATTTATGGCTAGAATGGGTCAAGTACTCTGTAAGAGCCAGTAACATGACAGAAGGATGTGTGGCCTGTGCTACTGCCAATCCGCACTTTAGTACCACCCCTTCCCTATACCACAGAATGATTCATTAGTGGAGAGCCTTATGACTCTACTAAAAGGAGGAGCAGATGCTAAGTGTCCCGAATATCAGCCCCTTGTCACCAGAGAACCCAAAATAAGGCCCCCAGGAGAAATATACACTCACCGGCCACTTTATTAGGTACACCATGCTAGTAACGGGTTGGACCCCCTTTTGCCTTCAGAACTGCCTCAATTCTTCATGGCATAGATTCAACAAGGTTCTGGAAGCATTCCTCAGAGATTTTGGTCCATATTGACATGATGGCATCACACAGTTGCTGCAGATTTGTCGGCTGCACATCCATGATGCGAATCTCCCGTTCCACCACATCCCAAAGATGCTCTATTGGATTGAGATCTGGTGACTGTGGAGGCCATTTGAGTACAGTGAACTCATTGTCATGTTCAAGAAACCAGTCTGAGATGATTCCAGCTTTATGACATGGCGCATTATCCTGCTGAAAGTAGCCATCAGATGTTGGGTACATTGTGGTCATAAAGGGATGGACATGGTCAGCAACAATACTCAGGTAGGCTGTGGCCCAAAGGGGCCCAAAGAGTGCCAAGAAAATATTCCCCACACCATGACACCACCACCACCAGCCTGAACCGTTGATACAAGGCAGGATGGATCCATGCTTTCATGTTGTTGACGCCAAATTCTGACCCTACCATCCGAATGTCGCAGCAGAAATCGAGACTCATCAGACCAGGCAACATTTTTCCAATCTTCTACTGTCCAATTTCGATGAGCTTGTGCAAATTGTAGCCTCAGTTTCCTGTTCTTAGCTGAAAGGAGTGGCACCCGGTGTGGTCTTCTGCTGCTGTAGCCCATCTGCCTCAAAGTTCGACATACTGTGCGTTCAGGGATGCTCTTCTGCCTACCTTGGTTGTAACGGGTGGCGATTTGAGTCACTGTTGCCTTTCTATCAGCTCGAACCAGTCTGCCCATTCTCCTCTGACCTCTGGCATCAACAAGGCATTTCTGCCCACAGAACTGCCGCTCACTGGATGTTTTTCTTTTTTGGACCATTCTCTGTAAACCCTAGAGATGGTTGTGCATGAAAATCCCAGTAGATCAGCAGTTTCTGAAATACTCAGACCAGCCCTTCTGGCACCAACAACCATACCACGTTCAAAGGCCTCAAATCACCTTTCTTCCCCATACTGATGCTCCGTTTGAACTGCAGGAGATTGTCTTGACCATGTCTACATGCCTAAATGCACTGAGTTGCCGCCATGTGATTGGCTGATTAGAAATTAAGTGTTAACGAGCAGTTGGACAGGTGTACCTAATAAAGTGGCCGGTGAGTGTATGTACTTCCGGCCAATTATACTTGTTTCAACAATAATGACCAATCAGGGATCTCTTTGGGGATATTTGCAGATGGATTTTGTGTAGAAAACTCTACTGTAGACTGTGACCTATTGACCAATCACACCGGTATTCTAATGGACTGCTACTGGTTATGTGGTAATGGTAGATTGAGAAGTAGGTTGCCCTCCTCCTGGAGAGGACAATGTACCCTAGTTAAACTTGTTCTCCCCTTCAAAATATTGCCTTGGGACCCCAAAGTAAAAGATGAAAGGTCAAAAAGAGGCATTGAGTCCCTTAAAGGATATAAGAAAGACCCTGAAGTGTATATTGTTTCTATAGGAGTCCCAAGGGGGGTCCCTAATAGATACAAAGCCCAAGACCAAATTGCTGCAGGATTTGCCTCCATCATTCCCCAAATTCAGATCAACAAAAATGTGGATTGGATCAATTACATCTATTATAATGAACAAAGATTTGTAAATTACAGCGTTGAAGCCCTCACAGGTATAGTCGAAGAATTAGGCCCTAATACTCGAATGACTCTCCAAAATAGAATGACCCTTGATATGATTTTAGCTGAAAAAGGAGGAGTCTGTGGGATGATAGGAGAAGAGTGTTGCACTTATATCCCCCAGAATAGTGGTGCTGATGGCAAAACCATGGCAGCACTGAACAGCCTCAAATATTTGGCCTTAGAGATGAAGAAGAATTCAGGAGTAGATACCTCCTGGGCTGCTTAGCTACTGAACTGGACTGGAGGATGGAAAAAGTTTTTCCAACAAATAGGCGTAGTTCTGCTGGGAATGTTTATCCTTTGTCTTTTCCTTCTTTGTTGTTGCATCCCGGTTTACAAGTCTTTGATCAGGCGTATTGCAGAAAGTAAGTCCAATATTATGATGGCCCAAGAAATGGAGGCCCTGATGGGAACAGAAGAAGAAGAATTAACTGATATGCCCCTAATCAAACCACGACCGCCTCAACCCCCATCCATGGGAGAGCTAATTTAGGGAAAGATGGGAGGACTCCATGAGTGTAAGTTAGCGTAGTGCAAGCGAGAGGTGAGGTCTTGTTGAAAGGGCAGGCCTTGCCCGAAGTTTGTGAAGTAACCCCACCCCAACTTATCCCCACTCATGGACAACCTCAAAGGTACATTAGAGGAAAAATTTTGTATTTAGGGGGGATTGTGAAGGGGAATATCTATACATGAGCTTTATAGTTTTATACATGAAGGGGAATATTTGTATATGAGCTTATAGTTTTATATTTTTATACTTTTATACTTTTATATAGCTGGCAAATACTAAAGTTTTTCCTCCTCAGCAATATGCTCAGATATTTTACTTAAGATGGCGCAGGCATCCACTGATACTACACAGCCAACACCCTATTCCTGGAAGTAGATCAACATGCCCAATTCCAAGAAGGCTTCATCACTCATATTGAGACTTAAGGTTTTGACAACGCCCAGGACATTATCTGCCCAGATACTGGAACTGACCAATCAGAGCACATCGGATGCTAGACACATATGCTTAATCCTTGCCCAATATGATGCTGCAGGACATATAACCACGCCCTTTTTACCCTTCTGTATAAAGTTTGCTAACACGGAAATAAAGTTTGGCTTGTTGTGCTGAGCAGTACGAGCTTGTTTTGAGACTGAGACTAAATAACCTTATATCAGATTCTTTCTTAAAAAATGTGCACACTTGCTCTGTCTAATTTGAGGTGACTAACCGGACCGGTTATTTGTCGATCATGACCCCGACACATGTATATGTGATGGTTTAATCCTGACTTTCTATACAGAATGGTCTCATATATCAAATTTGTATGGTGTGTGCCAGTGGTGTTTATAAAGGTTTTCTCAAACCGTGTTTGGTTGAATATTACTTGTTTTGCAGTAAATGTATTTGTTTCATGATCTGGTATTTGTTTAGGTGCATTAATTTGGTATGGTTTTATCTCTGCTCTGTAGTCATTTTAAGGTGTGCATTGGTTGGCGTAATGTGCAATTCGAGACCAACAGGCTGTAGCTATGGTGAATGTTCTAAATAATCAAATAGAGCATTTGAAAAGAAGAAGCTATATGTTTTGTAGCTACTTACTTTTCTGCTACAAATCTCATTAAAATCTACCATCACATTTTTGCATAATAAACCAGGGACACTTACACATAGATCCAGGCACCATGACTGTGGAAATATTCTAAAATCTACTTGATGCTAATGAGTCTAAGATGCAACCATTGCATCTGCTCTGGCTTACAAGCCATTACATGTCTTATGCCCCCCTACTCTCCCAGCACTTGTGCACAGTGCCTGGATCTATGAAAAAATGTAACTGGTTTTTCATGCTTAAATTTGATGCTAGATTTCCTTTAAACCTACCTTGGTCCTTACCTCTAGTCTAATGAAATGTCTTCCAGTACCGACCAATAAAATAATTATGCTCCCATACAGCCCTTTTAATATACCTTCTCAAATGTTTGCAAGTATTCACCAAAGGAGACATTGGTTCAGCAAAATTCAGCACTAAGGAAATGCCTGTGTCAATTTTTGGGTACACGAATAGAAGCATTTGTACATGTAATTACTAGAGATGAGCGAACATGCTCGTCTGAGCTTGATGCTCGGTCGAGCATTAGCGTACTCGAAACTGCTCGTTGCTCGGACGAATACTTCGCCCGCTCGAGAAAATGGCAGCTCCCGCCGTTTTGCTTTTTGGCGGCCAGAAACAGAGCCAATCACAAGCCAGGAGACTCTGCACTCCACCCAGCATGACGTGGTACCCTTACACGTCGATAGCAGTGGTTGGCTGGCCAGATCAGGTGACCCTGGGATAGACTAGCCGCTGCCCGCGCTGCTCGGATCATTCTGTGTCTGGATGCCGCTAGGGAGAGAGCTGCTGCTGGTCAGGGAAAGCGTTAGGGTGTTCTATTAGCTTACTGTTAGGCAGGAGTGATTCTCCAAGAACCCAACAGCCCTTCTTAGGGCTACAATAACGTTATACTTTTTTTTTTTTATTTGCAGCTAGTACCATATTGTGAGGAATTTGCAGGGGGACTTGCTACCGTTGTGTTTAGCTCTTAGTGACACACATATCCACCTCAAACACCAAAGTGGGAAAATTTATTAGGGGTTTGATTTCAATTAGGCACAGTCTGCCATTTACTTTTTATTTTACGTTTATTTTTTTAATAACTCAGTGTCATCTCATCTTGCATAGTAGTGTGCTTTCATACTTGGCTAGAAAATAGCCATAGGAGAATCCAAACGGCTTACTTACGCCTACAGTAGCGTTATATATATTTGATTTCTGGTTGATCTGCTGGTGGCTGTACTTGCTGCAGTGCATCTACTAGCAAATTGTGAGCAATTTGTAGTGAGACTTGCGACCGCTGTGTTTTGCGCTTAGTGACGCACATATCCATTGCAAAGACCGAAGTGGGAAAATTTATTAGGGGTTGGATTTCAATTAGGCACAGTCTGCCATTTCCTTTTTTATTTTACGTTTATTTTGTTTAATAACTCAGCGTCATCTCATCTGGCATAGTAGTGTGCTTTCATACTTGGCTAGAAAATAGCCATAGGAGAATCCAAACGGCTTACTTACGCCTACAGTAGCGTTATATATATTTGATTTCTGGTTGATCTGCTGGTGGCTGTACTTGCTGCAGTGCATCTACTAGCAAATTGTGAGCAATTTGTAGTGAGACTTGCGACCGCTGTGTTTTGCGCTTAGTGACGCACATATCCATTGCAAAGACCGAAGTGGGAAAATTTATTAGGGGTTGGATTTCAATTAGGCACAGTCTGCCATTTACTTTTTATTTTACGTTTATTTTTTTAATAACTCAGTGTCATCTCATCTTGCATAGTAGTGTGCTTTCATACTTGGCTAGAAAATAGCCATAGGAGAATCCAAACGGCTTACTTACGCCTACAGTAGCGTTATATATATTTGATTTCTGGTTGATCTGCTGGTGGCTGTACTTGCTGCAGTGCATCTACTAGCAAATTGTGAGCAATTTGTAGTGAGACTTGCGACCGCTGTGTTTTGCGCTTAGTGACGCACATATCCATTGCAAAGACCGAAGTGGGAAAATTTATTAGGGGTTGGATTTCAATTAGGCACAGTCTGCCATTTCCTTTTTTATTTTACGTTTATTTTGTTTAATAACTCAGCGTCATCTCATCTGGCATAGTAGTGTGCTTTCATACTTGGCTAGAAAATAGCCATAGGAGAATCCAAACGGCTTACTTACGCCTACAGTAGCGTTATATATATTTGATTTCTGGTTGATCTGCTGGTGGCTGTACTTGCTGCAGTGCATCTACTAGCAAATTGTGAGCAATTTGTAGTGAGACTTGCGACCGCTGTGTTTTGCGCTTAGTGACGCACATATCCATTGCAAAGACCGAAGTGGGAAAATTTATTAGGGGTTGGATTTCAATTAGGCACAGTCTGCCATTTCCTTTTTTATTTTACGTTTATTTTGTTTAATAACTCAGCGTCATCTCATCTGGCATAGTAGTGTGCTTTCATACTTGGCTAGAAAATAGCCATAGGAGAATCCAAACGGCTTACTTACGCCTACAGTAGCGTTATATATATTTGATTTCTGGTTGATCTGCTGGTGGCTGTACTTGCTGCAGTGCATCTACTAGCAAATTGTGAGCAATTTGTAGTGAGACTTGCGACCGCTGTGTTTTGCGCTTAGTGACGCACATATCCATTGCAAAGACCGAAGTGGGAACATTTATTAGGGGTTGGATTTCAATTAGGCACAGTCTGCCATTTACTTTTTATTTTACGTTTATTTTTTTAATAACTCAGTGTCATCTCATCTTGCATAGTAGTGTGCTTTCATACTTGGCTAGAAAATAGCCATAGGAGAATCCAAACGGCTTACTTACGCCTACAGTAGCGTTATATATATTTGATTTCTGGTTGATCTGCTGGTGGCTGTACTTGCTGCAGTGCATCTACTAGCAAATTGTGAGCAATTTGTAGTGAGACTTGCGACCGCTGTGTTTTGCGCTTAGTGACGCACATATCCATTGCAAAGACCGAAGTGGGAAAATTTATTAGGGGTTGGATTTCAATTAGGCACAGTCTGCCATTTCCTTTTTTATTTTACGTTTATTTTGTTTAATAACTCAGCGTCATCTCAGCTGGCATAGTAGTGTGCTTTCATACTTGGCTAGAAAAAAGCCATAGCAATAGGATAGCATCGTTTGGTTTTAAAAACTAAAAAACACAAAAAAAAACAAAAAAAACACAAAAAAAAGTTTAAAAAAAATTAAAGTTATAATAACTCTCATTTTAAAAATGTTTAACCCGCTCAAGATAGCTTCCTTCAACGCCCAGGGACTCAACTCCCCCTCCAAAAGAGCCCAGGTATTGCACCACTTCCACAGGAAAAAGGTACAAATCTTATGCCTGCAAGAGACACATTTTAAAGTTGGCCATTCTCCTTCGATGAGACACAAACACTATACCTCCTGGCATTTTGCTAATAATCCTCAATCACGCTCCTGTGGAGTGGCCATAGCGATACATAAATCCCTACCCCACACGATAATTGATTGTACAGTGGACCCCAACGCCAGATATCTCTTGCTTACCATCGACATAAGCGGTCACATTTTCACCATTCTCAATGTCTACGCACCCAATCAGGGACAGGTGGCTTATATACTTAAGCTACTCGACGATGTACTTCCCCTGATACGGGGTTCTGCTATACTATGTGGAGACCTAAACCTAACCTTAGATCCTACCCTTGATAATTCATCGGGTAAATCCAGCATCGCTTATTCAGCTCTGAAAAAAGTGAAACGAGCCCTCAGACACCTACAATTGTGTGATGCCTGGAGGATACAACATCCCTCGGATAGGGATTACAGCTTTTACTCTTCCCCACATGGTGTTTATAGCAGACTAGACTACATCCTAACACAACATAGCACTCTTCCCTGGTTAGTCTCCACTTCCATTGATAACATACTCCTTTCGGATCACGCACCAGTTTATTCCTCTTTTAGACTACCTTTCTTGACCAAGCGAGAGTGGTCGTGGAAGCTAAACGAATCACTTTTACTAGACCCCCTTTGTACTGCTGAAGTGTCTCAAACTATAAACAACTATATTCAAGAGAGAGAGCAGGACACAACACCCCTCTTGACTAAATGGGACACACTCAAATGGCTCATAAGGGGTGTATTCGTCAGACACGGGACCCGCCTGAAAAGGGAAAAGGCTCATAAATTGCAATTAGCCCTACAAAGGGTTTCCTCCCTTGAAACGCAACATAAACATGCACTAGGGACTTCTACGCTACGTGAATTACAGATGGCCAGGTTGGAAGTCAGACGCCTGCTTGACCTGGCATATGGTGGAATGCTGCAAATTTGCCGCAGTAAGTTTTATGAATATGGCAATAAATGTGGACAAATGTTAGCTAGAGCCCTAAAGAGAAGGGCAGCCCAATCCTTCATCTCAAGTATTAAGTCTGCCCCGAACACAATAGCACACTCTACCCCAGATATTTGTGAGGCTTTCCAATCCTTCTATGCAGACCTATATAATCTCCCGGCAGCCCCACCTCCCACCAGAGACATGAGCATACACCCCCCTTCCCCGTTTAACCCCCTCACAGTAGGAACCATCTCAGCCCTAGAACAACCCTTCTCACATGCAGAACTAGAGGCGGTGATCAAAGCCCTCCCTGGAGGCAAGAGTCCGGGCCCTGACGGATACACAGGGAAATTCTATAAACACTTCCTGCCCATTTTGAGCCCTATTCTACTGAAAACATTTAACAGTGTCTCCCCGGAATACCCCTTCCCCCCCCAGGCTACTTCCGCACATGTCGTAGTCATTCCCAAACCAGGCAAAGACCCTCAATCCTGCACTAGCTATAGGCCAATTTCGCTCCTAAATGTAGATCTTAAACTTTTTGCCAAGCTTATAGCCAACCGATTGAACCCCCTTTTGCCAGATCTTATTCATAAAGATCAAGTAGGGTTCGTGCCTGGCCGAGAAGCCCGCGACAACACCATAAAAACCCTTGACATCATAAAATACGCCCAGTCCCATAAGATTCCTATGATGATACTATCCCTGGATGCGGAGAAGGCCTTTGATAGGATCTCATGGTCCTCGCTAAGAGATACACTATGTAATATAGGAATTGGTCCGGGTTTCACTGCCAAAATACTGTCCCTATATAAAAACCCATCAGCCAGATTAAAAATCAATGGTACCCTATCCGCTCCCTTCTCCATCAGCAACGGAACCCGACAGGGATGCCCCCTCTCCCCGCTCCTATATGTTCTGGTGATGGAGCACTTGTTAGGAGCCATACGCGACGACCCTAATATCCAAGGTATCTCCATCGCTGGAACCGAGTATAAATGCTCGGCTTTTGCAGATGACCTCCTGGTCTATATCACCAACCCTACCCAATCCCTACCAGCCCTGATGTCTACACTTTCAGTGTTTGGGAAATGGTCCAACTTTAAAGTTAACACGACAAAATCCAAAGCACTGAACGTATCACTCTCCCCCTCTGAAGTTACAACCCTTAGGGCAAACCTCCCTTTTGCATGGCCCTCTGGGGGCATTACATACCTGGGTGTTAAGATCTCCAGCGACCTATCCAAACTGTTTAACAACAACTTCTCCCCCCTCTTGGCCAGCTTCACCTCAGACCTGGACACATGGCGGAAAAAAGACTTCTCCTGGTTCGGCAGGCTAAACATTCTCAAAATGACCCTCCTACCTCGATTGCTATACCTCCTACAAACCATCCCCATTGCTATCCCCGCCACCTTTTGGGATAGAACCAGAAAATGCTTCTCCAAATTTGTCTGGTCCACAGGACGCCCCAGAGTGAAGAGAGAAACTCTGATACTACCAAAAGATAGAGGGGGGGTGGGTCTACCAGATTGTCGTCTTTACTACTTGGCAGCAACACACGCTAGAGTGCTTGACCTTTTTCATCACAAACACTCCAAAACATGGGTCTCACTGGCACAGGGTATATGCCCCAGGGAAATTTCCACCCTTCCATGGACCTGGTCCCCTGCTTCCAGAGATGCCATCCCTCTCTCATTTTCTACCGAACATACACTCCGAATTTTAAAAGGTCTGGGTTCTAGGTACTCCCTGGTGGACAGGCAAGGTCCCCTCACACCCATCACAGACAATCCCCTCTTCCCACCTGCCCTCCACAAAGGCGAATTCCTAACGGGTGCACAACATAAATCCCTTCGTTTCACACATGTCCTGGCGGGTACCAACCTACAACCACTCTCAGTGCTTTTACCAAGTAGCACGCCAACAGCCACTCACCACTTTCAATATAATCAACTCCAACACTTTCATACCTCCATCAAATCACACTTCCAACTCTCTCGCACCTTGACACATTTTGAACAAATGTGCATGGCACGCTCTCATACGCCCCACGCCCTTTCAGAAATGTACAAAATATTAACCACTCCCGACCGCACGTCCATACCTCCATTTTGTAAAGCCTGGGAAAGAGAATTGGGGACGACATTCACAGAGGGACAATGGTCACAATGCTTCTCCTTAGCTCAGAGAGCAGTTATAGCCTCCAAACACCAAGAAACCAGCTACAAAATTTTGACAAGATGGTACAGGGTACCTTCGCTTCTACACAAAATATATCCAACAGTCCCGGACAGATGCTGGCGTTGTGGGTCTGCGAGTGGTACAATGTCCCACATTTGGTGGCAATGTCCTCGCCTACAAGGCTTTTGGTCCAATGTACTCCGAGTCATTGAAGAAACCACAGGCCTTAAAATCCCCAACTCCCCTGAGGCAGTCCTATTATTTATGTTCGACATTCCCGTCTCAACATACAAGAAATCTCTGGCCAAACATCTCTTGCAGGCAGCTAAGACAATAATTCCACGGAAATGGAAATCTGACTCCCCTCCCACTTTGAGTGAATGGTTCGGGGAAGTTGCCCTGACGCACAGAATGGAGGAATTGATCGCTCAATCTCCAAAAGATCGCACACGATTTTCAAAAACGTGGTTTCATTGGAAGCAGTTCCTGGGCTCCCAGTCCTACCGCACACTTCAAGATTGAGGTTTCTGTGGAAGTGGTGTAATCGGGGGAAAGAAACAGCTCGACTACACTTCTAGTATCACCTAGTGCCTTTGCTACCCCCCCATCCCTCCCATCCACTCCTATCCCCAGTCACCCAACCTTGTTCTCCTTTTCTACCCCCCCCCCTCTATCTTTTATCTTCCCTACCTATACTTGCATTGCATAGCGGCAGTTTTGCTTGTTTTAACTCTGCCACAATTATTATATTTCTTCTGAGAATAAGACAATGTATAGGCAGAGGCCGGTTCTCAACATTTGTTCTTGCTATAAATGCCTTCTCCTTACCTGTTTAATCTGTATGTTGACTTGTTAATTATGCATGCCCTAAAGGCAATAATGCATTATCTTACGTTACTTTGTATGTACCTTAACTCTCTCAATAAAACCTTGAATGAGAAAAAAAAAAAAAAAAATGTTTAACCCGAGGGCTAGGGGTAGAGGACGAGGGCGGGGACGTGGGCGTCCAACTACTGCAGGGGTCAGAGGCCGTGGTCCTGGCCGGGGTGAGACACCACCTGCTTATGAGGGAGCAGGGGAACGCCGCAGAGCTACACTCCCTAGGTTCATGTCTGAAGTTACTGGGACTCGTGGTAGAGCACTGTTGAGGCCAGAACAGTGCGAACAGGTGATGTCGTGGATTGCCGACAATGCTTCGAGCAATTTGTCCACCAGTCAGTCTTCCACGCAGTCCACCCATGTCACCGAAATCGGCACTCCTCCAGCTCCTGCACCTCAGCCTCCTCCCCCCCAGTCTGCCCCCTCCCAGGAAAATTTGCCATTTGAACCGGCATACTCTGAGGAACTGTTTTCTGGACCCTTCCCACACTCACAAACCACTTGTCCGGTTGCTGCTGAGCAATTTTCCGATGCCCAGGTTTTCCACCAGTCGCAGTCTGTGGGTGATGATGACCTTCTTGACGTAGTGGAAGAAGTGTCTAAAGAGGTGTCCGACGATGAGGAGACACGGTTGTCAGACAGTGGGGAAGTTGTTGTCAGGGCAGGAAGTCCGAGGGGGGAGCAGACTGAGGGATCGGAGGATGATGAGGTGACAGACCCAAGCTGGGTTGATAGGCCGGGTGAACACAGTGCTTCTGAGACAGAGGAGAGTCCTCGACCAGAACAGGTTGGAAGAGGCAGTGGTGGGGCCAGACGGAGAGGCAGGGCCAGAGCTGGTGCATCAGCGCCAAATGTGTCAACTAGTGAAGCTCCCGTGGCGAGGGCTCCTGCGGCGAGGGCTAGATTTTCCGAAGTCTGGAGGTTCTTTAAGGAAACACCGGATGACCGACGGACTGTGGTGTGCAACATTTGCTAAACCAGGATCAGCAGGGGTTCCACCACTACTAGCTTAACTACCACCAGTATGCGCAGGCATATGAATGCTAAACACCCCACTCAGTGGCACCAAGCCCGTTCACCTCCGGCCGTGCACACCACTGCTCCTTCCCCTGTGTCAGCTGATAGTCAGCCCCCTGCCCAGGACCCTGCCACAAAAACCCCATCGTCGCCTCCACGATCCTCCACAGCATCCACCAGCGTTCAGCTCTCCATACCCCAGACGCTGGAGCGGAAACGCAAATATAGTGCAACCCACCCGCACGCCCAAGCTCTTAATGTCCACATCTCCAGATTGCTTAGCCTGGAGATGCTGCCCTATAGGCTAGTAGAGACCGAGGCCTTTCGCAACCTCATGGCGGCGGCCGCCCCTCGGTATTCGGTCCCCAGCCGCCACTACTTTTCCCGATGTGCCGTCCCAGCCCTGCACCAGCACGTGTCAGACAACATCATCCGTGCCCTGACCAACGCCGTTTCTGACAAGGTCCACCTGACCACGGACACGTGGACGAGTGCTGCCGGGCAGGGCCACTATATATCGCTGACGGCACATTGGGTTAACTTGGTGGAGGCTGGGACCGAGTCTGACCCTGGGGCTGCTCATATACTGCCGACGCCGAGGATTGCGGGGCCTACCTCGGTCCAGGTGTTTCAGGCCTACTATGCCTCCTCCTCCTCCCACCCCTCCTCCACCTCCTCCTCCTCCGAATTACCATCCGTGGGCATGGCGCCATCAGTCGGTAGCTCTAGGCACAGCAGCAGTGCCGTCGCTAAGCGACAGCAGGCGGTGCTCAAACTGCTGAGCCTAGGCGATAAAAGGCACACCGCCCAAGAGCTATTACAGGGCATCACGGCGCAGACTGATCTGTGGCTGGCACCGCTGAACCTGAAGCCAGGCATGGTTGTGTGTGACAACGGCCGTAACCTGGTGGCGGCTCTGCAACTCGGCAGACTGACACATGTGCCATGCCTGGCCCATGTGTTAAATCTGATAGTTCAGCGTTTCCTCAAGACATACCCCAATCTGTCTGATTTGCTCACGAAGGTGCGCCGCATCTGTGCGCATTTCAGGAAGTCCAGCACAGATGCTGCCACCCTCAGGGCAGCGCAGCGCCGCCTCCAACTGCCCGCTCACCGACTGTTGTGCGACGTGCCCACGAGGTGGAATTCAACACTGACCATGTTATCCAGAGTTTACCAGCAGCGCCGAGCGATTGTAGACTGCCAGATGTCAACTTCCACCAGAACTGGTAGTCAGGTCAGTCAGCTTCCTCAAGTCTACAATGAGGAGTGGACGTGGATGTCTGATATCTGTCAGGTGCTGAGTAACTTTGAGGAGTCAACACAGATGGTCAGTGGCGATGAGGCCATCAGCCTCACCATCCCGCTGCTTGGCCTGTTGAAAAACTCTCTGATCAGCATGAAGTCGGAAGCTTTGCGCTCGTCACAAGAGACGGGGGAAGAAGATTCCCTTGTTGATAGCCAAAGCACCCTTAGGTCTGTTTCTCAGCGCATATCGGAGGTGGAGGAGGTGGAGGAGGATGAGGAGGAAGAGGAGGAGAATGTTGGCGAGACACAAGAGGGGACCATTGTTGAGTCCTTCACTGTTCAGCGTGTATGGGGAGGAGTTGGAGGAGTTGGAGGAGGAGGAAATGGACAGTCAGGCCAGTGAGGGGAGTGAATTCTTACGCGTTGGTACTCTGGCGCATATGGCAGATTTCATGCTAGGCTGCCTATCCCGTGACCCTCGCGTTCAAAGAATTTATTCCAGCACCGATTACTGGGTGTTCACTCTCCTGGACCCACGGTACAAGCAAAATCTTTCCACTCTCATCCATGGAGAGGAAAGGAGTGTGAGAATGCATGAATACCAGCAGGCCCTGGTTCACAAGCTGAAACAGTATTTCCCTTCTGACAGCGCTAGCGGCAGAGTGCGTAGTTCTGCGGGACAAGTAGCGAGGGAGAGTAGGCGAGCAGGCAGCTTGTCCAGCACTGGCAAGGGTACGCTTTACAAGGCTTTTGCCAGTTTTATGTCACCCCAGCAAGACACTGTCACCTGACCCCAGTCTCGGCAGAGTAGGGCTGATCTTTACAGAAAGATGGTGAGGGAGTACGTAGCTGACCATACCATCGTCCTAAATGATCACACAGCTCCCTACAACTACTGGGTTTCAAAGCTGGACATGTGGCACGAACTGGCGCTGTACGCCTTGGAGGTTCTTGCCTGCCCTGCCGCTAGCGTGTTGTCCGAGCGGGTTTTCAGTGCAGCTGGTGGCATCATCACCGATAAGCGTACACGCCTGTCGACTGACAGCGCTGACAGGCTGACGCTTATTAAGATGAATAAAGCCTGGATTTCTCATAATTTCCAATCTCCACCAGGTGAAGGAAGCTCAACCTGAATAATTTATCCACTCCTCCTCCTCCTCATTTTCCTCCTTCTCCTCCTCTTTGTACAGTAAAGCAGAGGAAACTGGCTATTTTTTGACAGGGCCCACTGGCTCTAGCTATAGTACTTTATGCATTTAATTTTTCTGGAGGGCCACCTACCCGGTCCTCTGTTTTAAACAATTTTTGGGAGTGCCACATACAGGCACTCAATCTATTAAATTTTTCTGGAGGGCCACCTACCTGCTCCTCTGGTTTGAAAACTTTTTTGGACTGCCACATACAGGCACTCAATCTATTCCATTTTACTGGAGGGCCACCTACCTGCTCCTCTGGTTTGAAAAGTTTTTTGGACTGCCACATACAGGCACTATCCAAATTAAATTGTCTCCATAGCAGCCTCCACACGTTGTCTCCATTGCTACCTCCAAAAGTCGTCCATATAGCTGCCTCCATACATCGTCCCCTTATCAAACGAGGTGTGTCAGGCAGAAATTTGGGTTGTTTTCATGGATTCCACATCAAAGTTGTTAACTTTGTCGCCACCCTGCTGTGTTATCCACAAAATATACTGGCAAACTTTTATCATTTACCAATATTATTTCAGCGCTTCTTGCGCATCTGTTTACATTCCCCTCACCCCGCATATCCTAAACTTATAAGAACGCTACTACACTTGATCTTATACAAAAGGTTCTTAGAAGTGCTGTTTGGGGAGTAGCCTAGAGAAAGGGGCTTGGATTGGCGAAAGCTCGCCTGGCAGCGGAGCGCCAGCTCCATGCGCATCATGCGCTTCTTGCGCATCTGTTTACATTCCCCTCACCCGCCATATCCCAAACTTATAAGAACGCTACTACACTTAACTTGGTGCAGGCTGGGACCGAGTCTGACCCTGTGGCTGGTCATATACTGCCGACGCAGAGAATTGCGGGGCCTACCTCGGTCCAGGTCTCAAAGGTCTAGTATACCTCCTCCTCCTCCCACCCCTCCTCCACCTCCTCCTCCTCCGAATTACCATCCGTGGCCATGGCGCCATCAGTCGGTAGCTCTAGGCACAGCAGCAGTGCCGTCGCTAAGCGACAGCAGGCGGTGCTCAAACTGCTGAGCCTAGGCGATAAAAGGCACACCGCCCAAGAGCTATTACAGGGCATTCCACATCAAACTTGTTAACTTTGTCGCCACCCTGCTGTGTAATCCACAAAATATACTTGCAAACTTTTATCATTTACCGATATTATTTCAGCGCTTCTTGCGCATCTGTTTACATTCCCCTCACCCGCCATATCCTAAACTTATAAGAACGCTACTACACTTGATCTTATACAAAAGGTTCTTAGAAGTACTGTTTGGGGAGTAGCCTAGAGACAGGGGCTTGGATTGGCGAAAGCTCGCCTGGCAGCGGAGCGCCAGCTCCATGCCAAGATCCAACTAACATAGTTTTAACTGCAGCACCTTTAATCTACTACTAGTTCACTGCCTCCATACATGGTCCCCTTATCAAACGAGCTGTGTCAGGCAGAATTTTGGGTTGTTTTCATGGCTTCCATGTTAACTTTGTCGCCACCCTGCTGTGTAATCCACAAAATATACTGGCAAACTGTTATCATGTACCGATATTATTTGAGCGCTTCTTGCTCACCTCCTTTGGTTCCTCTCTGCCACCCATTGGTTTGAAGCCTGAGTCCATTTAGGGTTTGTCGCCATGCCACTCTCTAGCCTGCTGCCGCTGCCTCTGCATGCCGTCCCCTATAGTGTCAGGGTCAATTATTGGATGTTTTAGATGCTATCTAGCTTCTTTCTGTCACTCTGTCATGGCCATGCTGTTGCCCATAATTTTGGCATAATGGTGCGATTAAGCAGCCTCAGAGGCATCCATGCATGCTGCCCCTGCTGTTTCCTGTCCATTTCCGTGGTGTTTCCATCCTTTTCTGAGGTTCCCAGGTGTTTGGCCAAGCTTCCCTGTGCAGAGCCTTGGTCCCCTTGAAAAATGCTCGAGTCTCCCATTGACTTCAATGGGGCTCGTTATTCGAGACGAGCACTCGAGCATCGGGAAAAGTTCGTCTCGAATAACGAGTACCCGAGCATTTTAGTGCTCGCTCATCTCTAGTAATTACCCAATTCACCTAATCAGAATATGAATTATTGAGAGTCTGTAACAAAATTTTAGGCATCGATTTACAATAGTACAAAGGACTTATAATTATAATGTGCTAGGTAAAACTTTTACATTGTGCCAAGTGTTTAACAAAAAACAGTTTGAACTGAAGCATTGCAACATGTAATAAAGATCAAGAGTTATATTTCCATTTTCTGAATTCAGGTAGAGTATTTCATATAGATGTATGCCAGTGCCGCCAAATGCTAAATATTTAAAGAGGCTGGACCCTTCTGATATATCTGGCATGCTGATATATCCGATGCGAGAGTTTTCATCATACAATAGCGCACAATGAGCCAGGGCATGATAAAATCCTCCCATAGTACAATACAGAACCAGATACAAAGTCATTTGGTTACACTTTGTAATGTTAACAGAAAACCAAGTAAAGGGGTTTTCCAGTGACATACAAGTTAGCACCTATCCAGAGGACTGGGGATGACTTCTTGATCGCTAAAGGTCTCAATGATGGGACTCATACGGAACACGAAAACGGAGCACGTCGTAACCGTGAAGAGGAGAGCAGCCAGTCCCGCATGCACTGGCTGCTTCA
The DNA here is from genome assembly GCF_040894005.1 of Engystomops pustulosus. Taxonomy (NCBI): domain Eukaryota; kingdom Metazoa; phylum Chordata; class Amphibia; order Anura; family Leptodactylidae; genus Engystomops; species Engystomops pustulosus. The sequence goes on along the minus strand of NW_027285041.1, from coordinate 125,050 downwards.
TCTAGTTTTATGACGCTGACAGAGATAGCCTGCTCTCAGAGTGACCAGTGGTACCGATAGCTGACTGTAGGGGTGGCTCAGGAGTCTAACAGTCTACTATGGTGGTGGCCCTGGAGTCTGACAGCCAGATCTGGGAGTAGCCAAGCAGTCTGAAACATGTTGGGGGGCTGATAGATCTTGATAGATCTGATAGATCTTGATTTTAATATCAATGTAGTGTGGAACAGAGCTAAATAATAGTAATAGATAGGCAGCTCTGAGCTGTAGACGGAGCTAGCCATCAATAGGGACAAAGTGCTAAAAAAACTAAGTGGCCGCCACAATATAGACTGCTAATGTGAGAATTGAGAAGATAGCTGTAAAAAATCCTAGTTTAGGAATACACAGGTTCAGCTAACAGTAAATCAATACTGACACCTACTGTCAGCAATAGACATTTATGTTACAACGTATCCAACAGTCCAATCAGTGAAACATAGCAGCATATAAGAAAAATGTGCTACAATGAATTGAATGTATAACAATCAAACAACTAGTAGATATGTTACCTGGTGGGCCACAATAACACTGTCCACTAGAGATGAGCGAACATACTCGTCCGAGCTTGATGCTCGTTCGAGCATTAGCGTACTCGAAACTGCTCGTTGCTCGGATGAGTATTGAGTATGCCAGCTCGAGAAAATGGCATCTCCTGAGTCAATCACAAGCCAGGAGACTCGATAGCAGTGGTTGGCTGGCCTGATCAGGTGACCCTGGAATAGACTAGCCCCTGCCTGCACTGCTCGGATCATTCTCTGTCTGGATGCCGCTAGGGAGAGAGCTGCTGCTGCTGCAGGGATAGCGTTAGGGTGTTCTATTAGAATAGTGTTAGGCAGGAGTGATTCTACAAGAACCCAACAGCTCTTCATTAGGGCTACAATAACGTTATATATTTCATTTTTTTTTGGTTTGCTTGTGGCTGGGCTTGCTGCCACTAGTAGTGCAGCTAGTACCATATTGTGAGGAATTTGCTGGGAGACTTGCGACCGTTGTGTTTAGCTCTTAGTGACACACATATCCACCTCAAACACCGAAGTGGGACAGTTTATTAGGGGTTTGATTTGAATTAGGCACAGTCTGCTGATTTTTTTTTTTTTTAAAGATTAATATCTTTTTATAACTCAAAGTAATCTGGCAAAGCAGTGTGCTTTCAGTGTAGGCTAGAAAATAGCCATAGGAGAACCCCAACGGCTTATTTAGGCCTACAATAGCGTTATATTTTACTTTTTTTTGGTTTGTTTGTGGCTGGGCTTGCTGCCACTAGTAGTGCAGCTAGTACCATATTGTGAGGAATTTGGTGGGAGACTTGCGACCGTTGTGTTTAGCTCTTAGTGACACACATTTCCACCTCAAACACCGAAGTGGGACAATTTATTAGGGGTTTGATTTGAATTAGGCACAGTCTGCTGATTTATTTTTTTTTTACGTTTATTTATTTTTATAACTTAAAGTCATCAGGCACAGCACAAAATCCAGTTGTGTGTTGTCAGTGTAGGTTAGAAACTAGCCATAGCAATAGGATAGCATCGTTTTGTTTTAAAAAAACAAACAAACAAAAAAAACACACACAAAAAAAAAAATTAAGTTTACACTTTAATTTTAAAAATGTTTAACCCGAGGGCTAGGGGTAGAGGACGAGGGCGTGGACGTGGGCGTCCAACTACTGCAGGGGTCAGAGGCCGTGATCCTGGGCGGGGTGAGACACCACCTGCTGATGAGGGAGCAGGGGAACGCCGCAGAGCTACACTCCCTAGGTTCATCATGTCTCAAGTTACTGGGACTCGTGGTAGAGCACTGTTGAGGCCAGAACAGTGCGAAGAGGTGATGTCATGGATTGCGGACAATGCTTCTAGCCATTTTTCCACCAGTCAGTCTTCCACCCAGTCCACCCATGTCACCGAACTCAGCACTCCTCTGGCTCCTCCACCTCAGCCTCCTTCCCCCCAGTCTGCCCCCTCCCACCAAAATTTTGCATTTGAACCGGCATACTCTGAGGAACTGTTTTCTGGACCCTTCCCACAGTCACAAACCACTTATCCTGTTGCTGCTGAGCTATTCTCCGATGCCCAGGTTTTCCACCGGTCGCAGTCTGTGGGTGATGATGACATTATTGACGTATTGGAAGAAGTGTGTAAAGAGGTGTCGGACGATGAGGGGACACGGTTGTCAGACAGTGGTGAAGTTGTTGTCAGGGCAGGAATTCCGAGGGGGGAGCAGACTGAGGGATCGGAGGATGATGAGGTGACATATACCAGAACAGGTTGGAAGAGGCAGTGGTGGGGCCAGACGGTGAGGCAGGGCCAGAGCTGGTGCATCAGCGCCAAATGTTTCACGTAGTCAAGCTCCCGTGGCGAGAGCTAGATTTTCAGAAGTCTGGAGGTTCTTCAAAGAAACACCGAATGACCGACGGACTGTGGTGTGCAACCTGTGCCAAGCCAGGATCAGCAGGGGTTCCACCACTACTAGCTTAACTACCACCAGTATGCGCAGGCATATGAATGCTAAACACCCCACTCAATGGCACCAAGCCCGTTCACCTCCGGCCGGGCACACCACTGCTCCTTCCCCTGTGTCATCTGCTAGTCAGCCCTCTGCCCAGGACCCCGGCCCAAACACCTCCCATGCGAAAACCCCATCTTCGCCTCCACGATCCTCCACAGCATCCACCAGCGTTCAGCTCTCCATACCCCAGACGCTGGAGCGCAAAAGGAAGTATAGTGCAACCCACCCACACGCCCAAGCCCTCAACGTCCACATCTCCAAACTGCTTAGCCTGGAGATGCTGCCCTATAGGCTGGTAGAGACCGAGGCCTTTCGAAACCTCATGGCGGCGGCCGCCCCTCGGTATTCGGTCCCCAATCGCCACTACTTTTCCCGATGTGCCATCCCAGCCCTGCACAAGCACGTGTCAGACAACATCATCCGTGCCCTGACCAACGCCGTTTCTGACAAGGTCCGCCTGACCACAGACACTTCTGCCGGGCAGGGCCACTATATATCACTGACGGCACATTGGGTTAACTTGGTGGAGGCTGGGACCGAGTATGACCCTTGGGCTGGTCATATACTGCCGACGCCGAGGATTGTGGGGCCTACCTCGGTCCAGGTCTCAAAGGCCTACTATGCCTCCTCCTCCTCCGAATTACCATCCGTGGGCATGGCGCCATCAGTCGGTAGCTCTAGGCACAGCAGCAGTGCCCAAACTGCTGAGCCTAGGCGATAAAAGGCACACCGCGCAAGAGCTATTACAGGGCATCACGGCGTAGACTGATCTGTAGCTGGCACCGCTGAACCTGAAGCCAGGCATGGTTGTATGTGACAACGGAAGTAACCTGGTGGAGGCTCTGCAACTCCGCAGACTGACACATGTGCCATGCCTGGCCCATGTGTTAAATCTCATAGTTCAGCGTTTCCTCAAGACATATCCCAATCTGTCTGATTTGCTCACGAAGGTGCGCCGCATCTGTGCGCATTTCAGGAAGTCCAGCAAAGATGCTGCCACCCTCAGGGCAGCGCAGCGCCGCCTCCAACTGCCCGTTCACCGACTGTTGTGCGACGTGCCCACGAGGTGGAATTCAACATTAACCATGTTATTCAGAGTTTACCAGCAGTGCAGAACGATTGTAGATGGCCAGATGTCAACTTCCACCAGAACTGGTAGTCAGGTCAGTCAGCTTCCTCAAGTCTACAATGAGGAGTGGACATGGATGTCTGATATCTGTCAGGTGCTAAGTAATTTTGAGGAGTCAACACAGATGGTCAGTGGCGATGCCGCCATCATCAGCCTCACTATCCCGCTGCTTGGCCTGTTGAAAATCTCTCTGGTCAGCATGAAGTCGAAAGCTTTGCGCTCGTCACAAGAGACGGGGGGGAAGAAGATTCCCTTGTTGATAGCCAAAGAACCCTCAGGTCTGTTTCTCAGCGCGTGGAGGAGGAGGTGGAGGAGGATGAGGAGGAAGAGGAGGAGAATGTTGGTGAGACAGAAGAGGGGACCATTGTTCAGTCCTTCACTGTTCAGCGTGTATGGGCAGAAGAAGAGGAGTTGGAGGAGAAGGAAATGGACAGTCAGGCCAGTGAGGGGAGTGAATTCTTGCGCGTTGGAACTCTGGCGCATATGGCAGATTTCATGCTAGGCTGCCTATCCTGTGACCCTCGCGTTCAAAGAATTTATTCCAGCACCGATTACTGGGTATTCACTCTCCTGGACCCACGGTACAAGCAAAATCTCTCATCCCTGGAGAGGAAAGGAGTGTGAGAATGCATGAATACCAGCAGGCCCTGGTGCACAAGCTGAAACAGTATTTCTCTCTGACAGCGCTAGCGGCAGAGGGCGTACTTCTGCGGCACAAGTAGCGAGAGAGAGTAGGCGAGCAGGCAGCTTGTCCAGCACTGGCAGGGGTACACTTTACAAGGCCTTTGCCAGTTTTATGTCACCCCAGCAAGACACTGTCACCTGTCCCCAGTCTCGGCAGAGTAGGGCTGATCTTTACAGAAATGGTGAGGGAGTACGTAGCTGACCATACCATCGTCCTAAATGATCACACAGCTCCCTACAACTACTGGGTTTCAAAGCTGGACATGTGGCACGAACTGGCGCTGTACGCCTTGGAGGTTCTTGCCTGCCCTACCGCTAGCGTGTTGTCCGAGCGGGTTTTCAGTGCAGCTGGTGGCATCATCACCGATACGCGTACACGCCTGTCGACTGACAGCGCTGACAGGCTGACGCTTATCAAGATGAATAAAGCCTGGATTTTTCAGGATTTCCATTCTCCACCAGGTGAAATAAGCTCAACCTGAATAATGTATGCACTCCTCCTCCTCATTGTCCTCCTTCTCCTCCTCTTTGTACACTAAAGCAGAGGAAACTGGCTATTTTTTGCCAGGGCCAACTGGCTCTAGCTATAGTACTCTATGTATTTAATTTTTCTGGAGGGCCACCTACCCGGGCCTCTGTTTTAAACAATTTTTGGGAGTGCCACATACAGGCACTCAATCTATTTAATTTTTCTGGAGGACCACCTACCTGCTCCTCTGGTTTGAAAACTTTTTTGGACTGCCACATACAGGCACTCAATTTATTTAATTTTTCTGGAGGACCACCTACCTGCTCCTCTGGTTTGAAAACTTTTTTGGACTGCCACATACAGGCACTATCCAAATTAAATTGTCTCCATAGCAGCCTCCACACGTCGTCTTTTTAGCTGCCTCCACATGTTGTCTCCATTGCTACCTCCACACGTCATCGCCATAGCTGCCTCCAAAAGTCGTCCATATAGCTGCCTCCATACATGGTCCCCTTATCAAACGAGCTGTGTCGGGCAGAATTTTGGGTTGTTTTCATGGCTTCCACATCAAACTTGTTAACTTTGTCGCCACCCTGCTGTGTAATCCACAAAATATACTGGCAAACTTTTATCATTTACCAATATTATTTCAGCGCTTCTTGCGCATCTGTTTACATTCCCCTCACCCGCCATAACCGAAACTTATAAGAACACTACTACACTTGATCTTAGGAGACCTGAGGTTGCAATCATAGCAGCGCAATATGGATGTCCCATACTGTCGCTCTTAATCATGGAACCATTTCCGAAAAAACAATTTAAAATAGAACCACTATGCTATTCCATTATTCCTAGGTGAAATATTCAAACAACCCGGCCTGCTTTGAAAATTATAATTTTTTTAAAGTAAACGCTTCTGGCCCCCAGGGCCATTTTGGGTGGGGAGGAGCCGAGAGACAGGGGCTTGGACAGGCGAAAGCTCGCCTGGCAGCGGACCACCAGCTCCATCCCGAGATTAGGCAGCCTCAGAGGCATCCATGCATGCTGCCCCTGCTGTTTCCTGTCCATTTCCGTGGTGTTTCCATTCTTTTCTGAGGTTCCCAGGTGTTTGGCCAAGCTTCCCTGTGCAGAGCCTTGGTCCCCTTGAAAAATGCTCGAGTCTCCCATTGACTTCAATGGGGCTCATTATTCGAGACGAGCACTCGAGCATCGGGAAAAGTTTGTCTCGAATAACGAGTACCCGAGCATTTTAGTGCTCGCTCATCTCTACTGTCCACACGTCATTGGGTTTTTAAAGGAGTTTATTTGCTTCCAATAATTTAGGTGTACTTTTTACTTTGATAATAATAAAATTACATTTTAATGACACTCGAATATGGGTAGAAATTCTTTGCCTTAGGCAATGTTCTGTAAATAATAATCCATCATTATTGCTAAAGCAAAAAACCAAACAGGAGATCCAGATCCAGAGATGAGCAGCAAATGGGATACTTGCATGTCCTGTGTGTTCTGCATCCACTCCTGCTTTTGGCCATCAATCCTGAAGCTTTTCATCCTTCTGGCAGATGAAATGAAGGCGAAAACCCAAATCTGGCAACCTATAGAGTGGAGGAGGGTGAAAACAGCATTATGGAAATCACAGGGTGTTCCAGGGAGACAGCGGTCAGTTGGCAGCAGCATGAGTAGTCTGCAGAGTGGCACAATGACAAATTATGGAGTTGGCGGAAACATAGTAAGCCACAAAGTGGCACAATGACAAGAGCGTGGAGGTGGCGGCAGCAGCATCAGCAGCAGCAACAGAAGGCCACAAAGTGGAACAATGATAAGAGCGTGGAGGTGGCGGCAGCAGCAGGAGCCCACAGGTGGCAGCAACATGGTGGCAGCAACAGGGAAAGCCACAGAGTGGTCCAATGATATAGTGTGGAGGTGGCATCAGTAGCAGCAGATTGGAGACACCACATCCATTATACATTACAGTTTTCCTGAAAATATCAGGCCTTTGACAAAATAAAACTCCAAAGGTGGCACCAGCAGCATGAGGTCAGTGGTGTGGAGGTGGTGGCAACGTGGTAGGCCACAGAGTGGCACAATGATATAGTGTGGAGGTGGCACCAGTAGCAGCAGCAGCAGCAGGAGCCCACAGAGCCGCACAATTATAGAGTCTGGAGGTGGCATCAGTAGCAGCAGCAGCTGGAGCCTGCAGAGGGCACAATGATATAGTGTGAAGGTGGCATCAGAAGCAGCAGCAGCAAGATCCCGCAGGGTGGCACAATGATATTGTGTGAAGGTGGCGTCAGCAGAAGCAGCAGGAGCCTTCAGGGTGGTACAATGACATAGTGTGGATGTGGCATCAGCAGAAGGAGCACGCAGGGTGGCACAATGATATAGTCTGAAGGTGGCATCAGTAGCAGCAAGAGCCCGCAGAGTGGCACAATGATATTGTCTGTTGGTGGCATCAGTAGCTGCAGCAGCAGGAGCCTGCAGAGTGGCACAATGATATAGTCTGAAGGTTGCATCAGAAGCAGCAGCAGCAGGAGCCCACAGGGTGGCACAATGATATAGTGTGGAGGTGGCTTCAGCAGAAGCAGCAGGAGCATGCAGGGTGGCACCATGATATAGTGTGGAGGTGGCAGACAATTCCAGTCCCTGGTAAAGATGGTAGGAGGCAGATGGTTTAACTGGCAGCAGATGTGTGGCATCAGGTGGGTGACAGCATCAGAATGAGGCAGGTAGTTAGAACCCCAAATCATTTCTCAACATTTGAAGGAGGCGTCATGGCTGATCTAATCTGATGCATTAGGCATTGGCGAGTTGAAATCCTGGCCGATCCAAGCTTGATTCATCTTGACAAAGGTCAGTCTCTCCACATTACGGGTGGACAAGCGGGTTCTCCTTGGGGTAACGATGGCCCCCACCGCACTGAACACCCGCTCTAATGCCACACTACTGGCCGGGCAGGACAGCTTCTCTACTGCAATTTCCGCAAGTTGCGGCCACAAATCAAGTTCGGCTGCCCAGTAGTCCATGGGATCCTCTACCTGAGGTGGTAAAGTGCTGTCCAAGTAGGCCACCACCGGCTGGTGCAGGATCTGCTTCATGTCCTACTGCTCCTGCTGGTGGCGCCTACCCTCCTCACTAGGCGGGTGAGGGAAGTTGCTCAATAAGGAATCCAGATTTAAGGTGGTGCTGATGGAGCTGCTACTACTCCTACCCCTCCCCCCAGCACCCCACAGCAGCCGTGGCAGTAGTACACGAGCGATGACTGCCAGGAATCCCCTGGTCAGACCTGACAGAGGATGGACAATGTCGCACATAGGCAGCGCCCAAATCTGTGCACAGTATTTCTCTATAGTATGCCAGTTGTTTCTTCCTCTCAGCAGCTGGAAAAAATCACCCATTTTTGCCCGGTAGCGAGGGTCCAAGAGGGTGGAGAGCCAAAAGTCATCCCTATGGCGGATGTTGACTATTCGGCTGTCACTAGTCAGGCAATGTAGCATGCTTCGGGCCATCTGTGCAAGTGACTCTGAGGGACTTCCGGTCTCTATCTCCAGAGTATACTGCCACGGTGCTTCTGGGTCATCTCCCTCGATTTCTACCTCCTTCGGATGCTCCTGCTCCTCCTCTCTTTCACTTCCACTCACCTGAGTGAAAAAGACACTGATTTCACCAGACTCTGCTTGTGCTCCAAAGTCCTCCTCCTCCACCAGTTCAGCCCCCACCGGACTCATGTGGCCATGAGATGTAGTCTCCACTTCTCTAGTGCCCTGACCAGACAGATTTTGCAGCATGAGTTCCAGAACATGAAGCAGTGGAATGACGTTATTCATCCCGCAGTCCTGGCGACTGACAAATAACTTGGCCTCTTCGAAGGGCATGAGCAAACGGCAGGTGTCACGCATGAGCTGCCAGTGGCTGACATCAAAGTTACACAGGGGAGTACTTTGGTCCGCTTGCATCAAAAAAAAATTATTAATGACGTTTCTCATTTCATACAGGCGGTCTAACATATGGAGGCTGGAATTCCAATGGGTAGAAACATCGCATATCAGACTATGTTGGGGTATCATAGTATCATAGTATCATAGTATATAAGGCTGGAAGGAGACGCAAGTCCATCAAGTCCAACCTTTAAGAATTAAATAAATGTTTTATCCCCATAACCCGTGATATTTTTTCTCTCCAGAAAGGCATCCAGGCCTCTCTTGAACATGTACATAGAGTCCGCCATAACAACCTCCTGCGGCAGAGAGTTCCATAGTCTCACTGCTCTTACAGTAAAGAACCTTTGTCTATGTTGATGGTAAAATCGCCTCTCCTCTAAGCGTAGAGGATGCCCCCTTGTCCTGGTCACAGGCCGAGGTATAAAAAGATCTTTGGAGAGATCCTTGTACTGTCCGTTCAGGTATTTGTACATTGTAATGAGGTCTCCCCTCAGTCGTCTTTTTTCTAAACTGAATAATCCCAAATTTTTTAATCTGTCAGTGTATTCTAGTTCCCCCATTCCCCTAATAATCCTGGTTGCTCTCCTCTGCACCCGTTCCAGCTCTACTATATCCTTTTTATACACTGGTGCCCAAAACTGTACACAATATTCCATGTGTGGTCTGACCAGGGATTTGTATAAGGGCAAAACTATGTCTTTATCATGAGAATCTATTCCTCTCTTGATACATCCCATAATTTTATTTGCTTTAGCAGCAGCCGCCTGGCTCTGGTCACTAAAATTAAGTTTACCATCCACCAATACCCCCAAGTCCTTTTCAGCTTCAGTTTTACTAAGTAATTGACCGTTTAGAAAATAATTATACTTTTTGTTTCCATGGCCCAAGTGCATAACTTTACATTTATCTACATTAAACCTCATCAACCATTTCTCTGCCCATCCCTCAAGCTTCCACAAATCCCTCTGTAATGCTAAACTATCAACCTCAGTATTTATTACTTTACACAGCTTAGTATCATCTGCAAATATTGAAACTTGACTGTGTAAACCCACTACAAGGTCATTAATAAAAATATTAAAAAGAAGTGGCCCCAATACTGACCCCTGTGGCACTCCACTGGTAACATCAACCCAATCTGAGAATGTGCCATTAATGACCACCCTCTGTTTTCTATCACTAAGCCAATTACTTACCCAAATACACAGATTTTCTCCTATTCCCAGCAGTCTCATTTTATATACCAACCTTTTATGTGGCACGGTGTCAAATGCCTTTGAAAAGTCCAGATATACAACATCCACAGCGTCCCCCAGATCCAGTCTTGAACTTACCTCCTCGTAGAAACCAATCAGATTAGTCTGACAGGAGCGATCTCTCATGAACCCATGCTGACGCTGGGTTATAAGGTTGTGCACAGTGAGATACTCCAGGATAGCATCTCTAATAAACCCCTCAAATATTTTCCCCACCACAGCAGTTAGACTCACGGGTCTGTAGTTTCCAGGATCGCTATTTGATCCTTTTTTGTATATTGGTACCACATTTGCTATGCGCCAGTCCTGTGGAACATAACCAGTCCTCAGTGAATCTTCAAATATTAAAAATAACGGTTTGTCTATCACCGTACATAATTCATGCAGAACCCGGGGGTGTATGCCATCTGGCCCAGGTGATTTATCTATCTTAGTGGTTGCGAGGCGGCGCCGTACCTCTTCCTGGGTTAAACTGTTGACATTATAAAAAGAATTAACATTATTCCTCATTGTGTCTTCCACCAGGGGATTTTCCTGGGTAAAGACAGTTGAGAAGGCGACATTCAGTAGATTGGCCCTTTCCTCATCTCCTTCCACCATGACCCCCATGTTATTTCTAAGGGGACCCACACTCTCTGTTTTTAGTTTCTTATCATTTATATACTTGAAAAATAATTTGGGATTATTTTTGCTCTCCCTGGCAATATTTCTCTCCGTCTCTATTTTTGCGGCCTTTATCTGCTTTTTACAGGATTTATTTTTCTCTCTATAATCCTCTAATGCCTCATCGCTACCTTCACGTTTTAGCACCTTAAACGCTTTATCTTTCTCGCTTATTGCTTTCCTTACAAGACTAGTTAGCCACAAAGGGTTTTTCTTGTTCCTTTTATGCTTTTTCCCATAAGGTATGTGTTTCTCACAGGACTTTTTCAGAATATATAAGAAAAAGTCCCATTTTTGGGGTGTACTTTTGTCTTTGAGAACATTATCCCAGTCTATGCCTTTAAGGTTTTCCCTTAGTTGCTGAAAATTTGCCCTCCTGAAGTTTAGAGTGTTGGTTGCCCCTTCACTAACGCTCTTAGTAAAGCATAATACAAAATCAATAATATTATGATCACTATTCCCCAGGTTCCCCCCAACCTGTATTTTTGATACCCTATCAGGTCTGTTGGTAAGGATAAGGTCCAGCAGTGCCCCCCCTCTTGTTGGCTCCAGGACTAGTTGCGACAGGTAATTGTCTTTTGTTGTTGACAAGAACCTGCTGCCTTTGAAGGACCTGCATGTTTCTGCCCCCCAGTCAATATCTGGGTAATTGAAGTCCCCCATGATAAGTACTTCACCATGCTTTGAAGCCGCATCCATTTCACTTATCAGCATTTCCTCTGCTGCCTCCATTATATTTGGAGCCTTATAACAAACCCCTAGTAATATTTTATTATTCTTTTTCCCTCCCCTTATCTCCACCCATAGGGACTCCACATTTGCGTTACTGATGTCATCTCTCAGGACGGGCTTGAGGCGAGAATTCACATATAAACAGACCCCTCCCCCTTTTTTATTTATACGATCCTTTTTAAAAAGACTATAACCATCTATAGCAACAGCCCAGTCATAGCTACTGTCCAGCCATGTCTCGCTGATACCCACTATATCATATTTCCGCTCCAACATCAAGAGTTCCAGTTCCTCCATTTTGTTTGTGAGGCTTCTGGCATTTGTGTACATGCACTTTATATGGTTTTCCCTGTCCGTATTCCTTTTGTCCTTATTCCCCAATCTCATTCCAGCCCCCCTTCCTCCCCCATGGACTATGGCTCTTCCCAGCTCTCTATGTACACTGTCTATTTGCCCTGCACAAGTGTAGTTGCCCTCCCCCCAGGTCTCTAGTTTAAACACTCCTCCAACCTTCTAGCCATTTTTTCCCCTAAAACAGCGGCCCCCTCCCCATTGAGGTGCAGCCCATCCCTACTGTAAAGCCTGTAGCCGACAGAAAAGTCAGTCCAGTTCTCCATGAACCCAAAACCCTCCTTCCTACACCAACTTTTGAGCCACTTATTTACCTCCTTGATCTCCCGCTGCCTTTCTGGTGTGGCACGTGGTACAGGCAGTATTTCGGAGAAAATTACCTTTGAGGTCCTTGCCCTGAGCTTATGGCCTAAATCTCTGAAGTCATTTTTAAGGACCTTCCACCTACCTGTTACTTTGTCATTTGTGCCAATGTGGACCATGACCGCTGGTTCCTCACCAGCCCCTCCCAGTAATCCGTCAACCCGATCCGCAACATGCCGAACCCGAGCACCCGGCAAACAACACACTGTTCGGTAAGCACGGTCTTTGTGACAGATTGCCCTGTGTGTTCCCCTAATAATCGAATCTCCCACTACCAGCACCTGTCTGACCTTGCCTGTGCTTCCATTACCCTTCTTACCGGAGCAGACATTCCCCTGGTTGCTAGCGGCCACGTCTTTCTGCAGCATTGCTACCCCAGAGCTGATATCCCCCTCATCCGCCAGCCTGGCAAACTTATTGGGGTGCACCAGATCAGGACTAGACTCCCTACAACTCTTCCCTCTACCCCGCCTTCTACATGTTACCCAACTAGCTGCCCCATCACTCTGCACCTCCATACTTCCCTCCCCACACCCATCTTCCCCAGAGAGTTTGTGCTCCAGGAGCAGCAAACTTCGTTCCATATTATCAATTGCCCGCAGCCTTGAAACTTGCTCATTTAGATCCAGAATCTGGGCTTCCAGATGAGCAATTTTCACACACCCCACACAGCAGTATTCCCCCTCGAACGGCTGTTCAAGGAAAGCATACATGGCACAGGATGTACACCGTGTAGCAATGCCACTTATGGAGTCCATTATTCTAATGGGGATTACAATAGAAATATGCACAGAAAGAAGAATCTACAGTCAGTAACACAAAACACAGCAGTTACCTGTTAAAGCCCCTCAAACTTAAGTCCCTTAAACCTAAGTCACACTTAAGACAGTGCACACACTTGGGATCAATGCACACTCGCCGCCAAGCTCACACACTCGCTTTTGTGATGCTTCTTTTAAAGGTTATCTGCCACAAAAATCTGCAGAGCTCACTGCAACAGGATCTGGCTGCAAACCAGGCCGTTCTGACGCTGCAACTCAAGGAGGGTGTGCCTGGCTTTGTAAGAATGGCTGAAGTGCGTGCATAGTGTTCTGGACATTTTTAGAATGTCTTGCAGATGGGTGGATGACTTCAGGAACTTGTTGACTACCAGATTGAACACGTGTGCCATGCAGGGCGCATGGACCATCGCTCTTCGGTGCAGCGCGGACACCATGTTTCTTCCATTGTCTGTCATAATGGTTCAGATTTTTAGTTGTTGCTGAGAAAGCCACACATTGATTTCATGTTGCATGACATGGAGCAGTTCCTCCCCTGTGTGACTTCTACACCTGGTTTGCCTGGGCGAACAAACTGTGTGACACTGCTGTGCCCTGCACATGTGGTATGATGAAGCAGCACTTGTGGAGGCTGAGGTGGTGGTGGAGAAGGAGGAGGCGGACACTGTTGCAGGAGCAGCAGTTTGACATCGTGGAGGAAAAAGCGCCGTCTCTTGTGTAAGTTGTTGGTGTGGCTGGGAGGGAAGCACATTCACCCTGTGGGCTGTAAAGGACATGTACTGGCCCTGACCATAGTTACAGCTCCACATGTCCGCGCTGCAACTTGGAAGAAAGTGATAAGCTCAAGGACTGGCCCACCTTCTGTTATACATAATGGTGAAGGGCTGGCAGTGCCTTTTTGGAAAAAAAATTCCACCTGGGTTAAGCACAAGCCATTACTTCTCTGAAGGGTGCAGAGTCCAGGACAGACTGCAGTACCAACAACAACAACCGACAAGAGCACGGTCAGCTTCTGCACCTTAGGATGGCTGGACGCATATAGTTGTCTCTTTGTAATCGCCTCGCTCAACGACTGCTGGCACCATGCGTAGCGAGAAGCAGGAGCATCTGGACCTGGAGATGATGTCAAAGACAAACAGCTCCACCGGCAGAGGTGCTGGAGCCTTGACTTGCTGAAACAGCATGTGTGCCACTAGGTGCTGCTGCTGCTGTTGCTTCGCCTGCAGGATAGACCACATCTGACACCCGTTTCTCCCAGGCCATTGGATGGTGATGCTGCATGTGTTGGCGCAGAGCCATGGTGCCAAGGTTAGCTCCCTTGCCACGCTTCACTTTCTGCCCGCAGATATGACATATACCCACGCTCGGCTCCTCTGGTGTCTTTACAAAAAATTGCCACACCGCCGAGGTGGTAATTTTACCGCCAACACTCTGCACTGAGCGACTACCGCCGCTGCCTCGCTGAGCCCCTGTGCCACTGCTTACTTGGACCTGCGAATCGGGATTTGTACCCCACGGATGTTTGGCTCCAGTTCTCACACTGCTGCCACCCTGCTGACTCGCGGCCACAGTAGCAACTTGCTGCCTGCTCCGCTGCTTGACGCGCAAGCTGACACTCTCATTGCCTGATGATGATGAATCCCCTGCTACACCTAGCTCCAAAGTGCGATCAGAAACATCATTGTCAATTTGCGTTTCCCGGTCACTGCTACTCTCCTCACTGGTGTCAGTATGCACAGCCTGCCTACTTCAGGAAGCAGCGGAATTCTGCCCCACCTCTTCACTGCCAAGCAGCTGCTGACTGTCCTCAAACACTTCGTCCTCGCTGAATAGTGGTGCTGAGCCCATTCCACCTAGTAGCTCTCTGGCTGTGGGAAAGGAACAGGACAGAGGCTGGTTGAGGACAAGTGAGGGCCTCTGACCTGCTCCTGGGCCATGCCAACTAATTGTTGTATTTGAGGAACCCACAGACTCTTGGCTGGGGTTGTCAAATGTTATATTTGAGGAATTGGATGACCTAGTCAACCATTCAACAACCTTTGGGTTGTTGATCAACAGACTGCCGCTAGATGACAACGGCAGTTCTGGCCTCACAGAGTCACCCTTGCTGCGACGTCCCCTTACTGTGCTGCCACCTCTGCCTGCTCCACCTGCCAGCTTTCTGTCTGACATAATGGTTTATAAACTATGTGGATTTGACGCGTAAATCTGGCTGTAAACTATAGGCCCAAAAAGGTATGGCAATGTGCGTTATACAGATACCCCCCAACTGACCCCCAGTGAGAGGTCCACAAATCACTACAGCAGCTGCATAAAGAAATCGCTACTGCAGATGAATGAAAGTCAAACAGATTTGTTCCTATTTGTCACTAAATAGAACTGCTATTTGGGGTACACAGATCCTCCTTAAAGAACAACCAGGGATTGGTCCACCAATTGCTATTGCAGATGCATGAAAGTCAAACAGATTTCTTCCTATTCGATTTTATCACTAAATAGAAATGCTATTTGGGGTATACAGATCCCCCTTAAAGAACAACCATGGATTGCAGCAAGAATCATTACAACACAGAACAGTAGCAGCAACTGCACGCTACAGGCAGCACATAAAGTGTGAAGTGAGAGATGTAAAATGGCTGGGTTTTAAAGGGCTGTGTGACATCACATAAGCCTGATTGGCTTACAGGTCTGCAGATGTCATCGGGGGTGTTCCTTTCTCCTTCTCAGAGTTCTCTGTAACATGTTGTTCTGACGCCCATCCACCTGAAAAAAAGAGGGGAAAAAAAAAGACTTCGTTCCAGAGAATCAGCAAAAACTTTGGCTTTGTGACAAATCAAATTTTCTCTGAAATTCTAACTAAAGTTAGAATCTTTAGAATCGATTTGCCCATCTCTAGAGGTTACCCAGGGGTCTTACAGCTCGTACTGGGGGTGGGCAAGGTGTCTTGTAGCCCTACTCTTGAGGTGACCCAGGAGTCTTACAGCTCATACTGGGGTGGACCTGGGTGACTTACAGCTCGAACTGTTGGTGAAACCAGGAGACTTACAGCTGGAAATGGGATATGAAACAGCAGTCTTCCAGCTTGCTCAGGGGCTGACACAGGTGTCTTCCAGCCTGCTTTTGGGGTAGCCCAATGGTCTACAGGCCATTGGCACAGGCGCAGGTTTTAGCACAACTTTAAGTCAGGTAGGGTATTTCATAAAGATGTACGCCAATGCCGCCAAATGTTAAATAAAGAGGCTGGACCCTTCTGATATATCTGGCATGCTGATATATCCGATGCCAGCGTTTTCATCATACAATAGCGCACAATGTGCCAGAGTATGATAAAATCCTCCCATAGTACAATACAGAACCAGATACAAAGTCATTTGGTTACACTTTGTAAGGTTAACGTAAAACCAAGTAAAGGGGTTCTCCAGTGACATACAAGTTAGCACCTATCCAAAGGACTGGGGGTGACTTCTTGATCGTTAAACATCTCAGTGAGGGGACTCAATATGGAACACGAAAACGGAGCACGTCGTAACCGTGAAGAGGAGAGTAGCCAGTCCCGCATGCACTGGCTGCTCCATCTAGTTCTATGAAGCTGACAGAGATAGCCTGCTCTCAGAGTGACCAGTGGTACCAATAGCTGACTGTAGGGGTGGCCCGGGAGTCTAACATCCTACTATGGTGGTGGCCCTGGAGTCTGACAGCCAGCTCTGGGAGTAGCCAAGTAGTCTGACAGCGCACAATAGGGCTGGAACAGCGTTATGAACAGATGCAGGTTTTAGCGCAATTCTACGCCAGCAAAGGCCCTGCATAGAGATGTATGCCAGCGCCACTAGCCTCTGGGTAAATTAAGAGGAACCCTACTGATGTTTTTGGGAGGAGGTGGTTTGGGGTTTTCATCATACAACAGAGCATGATGCTAGCGTATGATAAATTCCCTCCATAGTACAATGCAAACCATATACGAGGTGATTGAGTAAAGCCCTATAGATATTTCAAGGAAACTCATTACAATGAATTGGAAATTGATTAAAGTTCACCTATTAAAAAACAAAAAGTACGGCCTCCTCCATAAACCCCTACAGCCGTCCTAACCATCACCAAAATAGATGAATATCCTACCATATTAGTAGAAATAACCTTTAATCAATTTACCAAAAAGGTGGCCAAAGTAACAGGACCATATAGCTTGCAATTCTGCTAACTGAACTGGTCAAAGACTTTCTACTTTACATTCTAAACACTATTATGATTTCTACACTCAACCTGCGCTATGCTGAACCTGGGGGTGGCCTTGGTGTCTTACAGCCCTGCTCTGGAGGTAGCCCAGGAGTCTTACAGCTCGTACTGGGGGTGGGCAAGGTGTCTTGTAGCCCTACTCTTGAGGTGACCCAGGAGTCTTACAGCTCATACTGGGGTGGACCTGGGTGACTTACAGCTCGAACTGTTGGTGAAACCAGGAGACTTACAGCTGGAAATGGGATATGAAACAGCAGTCTTACAGCTTGCTCAGGGGCTGACACAGGTGTCTTCCAGCCTGCTTTTGGGGTAGCCCAATGGTCTAACAGCTCGCACTGTGGTAGGCCTCAGAGCCTTACAGGCGGATCTGGGGGTGACGCAGAAGTCTTCCATCCGGCCCCGATGGTGTTCCAGGGGTCCGCACAGGCGCAGGTTTTAGCACAACTTTAAGTCAGGTAGGGTATTTCATAAAGATGTACGCCAATGCCGCCAAATGTTAAATAAAGAGGCTGGACCCTTCTGATATATCTGGCATGCTGATATATCTGATGCCAGCGTTTTCATCATACAATAGCGCACAATGTGCCAGAGTATGATAAAATCCTCCCATAGTACAATACAGAACCAGATACAAAGTCATTTGGTTACACTTTGTAAGGTTAACGGAAAACCAAGTAAAGGGGTTCTCCAGTGACATACAAGTGAGCACCTATCCAAAGGACTGGGGGTGACTTCTTGATCGTTAAACATCTCAGTGAGGGGACTCAAT
The DNA here is from genome assembly GCF_040894005.1 of Engystomops pustulosus. Taxonomy (NCBI): domain Eukaryota; kingdom Metazoa; phylum Chordata; class Amphibia; order Anura; family Leptodactylidae; genus Engystomops; species Engystomops pustulosus. The sequence goes on along the minus strand of NW_027285041.1, from coordinate 107,140 downwards.
ATGGAACACGAAAACGGAGCACGTCGTAACCGTGAAGAGGAGAGTAGCCAGTCCCGCATGCACTGGCTGCTCCATCTAGTTCTATGAAGCTGACAGAGATAGCCTGCTCTCAGAGTGACCAGTGGTACCAATAGCTGACTGTAGGGGTGGCCCGGGAGTCTAACATCCTACTATGGTGGTGGCCCTGGAGTCTGACAGCCAGCTCTGGGAGTAGCCAAGTAGTCTGACAGCGCACAATAGGGCTGGAACAGCGTTATGAACAGATGCAGGTTTTAGCGCAATTCTACGCCAGCAAAGGCCCTGCATAGAGATGTATGCCAGTGCCACTAGCCTCTGGGTAAATTAAGAGGAACCCTACTGATGTTTTTGGGAGGAGGTGGTTTGGGGTTTTCATCATACAACAGAGCATGATGCTAGCGTATGATAAATTCCCTCCATAGTACAATGCAAACCATATACGAGGTGATTGAGTAAAGCCCTATAGATATTTCAAGGAAACTCATTACAATGAATTGGAAATTGATTAAAGTTCACCTATTAAAAAACAAAAAGTACGGCCTCCTCCATAAACCCCTACAGCCGTCCTAACCATCACCAAAATAGATGAATATCCTACCATATTAGTAGAAATAACCTTTAATCAATTTACCAAAAAGGTGGCCAAAGTAACAGGACCATATAGCTTGCAATTCTGCTAACTGAACTGGTCAAAGACTTTCTACTTTACATTCTAAACACTATTATGATTTCTACACTCAACCTGCGCTATGCTGAACCTGGGGGTGGCCTTGGTGTCTTACAGCCCTGCTCTGGAGGTAGCCCAGGAGTCTTACAGCTCGTACTGGGGGTGGGCAAGGTGTCTTGTAGCCCTACTCTTGAGGTGACCCAGGAGTCTTACAGCTCATACTGGGGTGGACCTGGGTGACTTACAGCTCGAACTGTTGGTGAAACCAGGAGACTTACAGCTGGAAATGGGATATGAAACAGCAGTCTTACAGCTTGCTCAGGGGCTGACACAGGTGTCTTCCAGCCTGCTTTTGGGGTAGCCCAATGGTCTAACAGCTCGCACTGTGGTAGGCCTCAGAGCCTTACAGGCCGATCTGGGGGTGACGCAGAAGTCTTCCATCCGGCCCCGATGGTGTTCCAGGGGTCCGCACAGGCGCAGGTTTTAGCACAACTTTAAGTCAGGTAGGGTATTTCATAAAGATGTACGCCAATGCCGCCAAATGTTAAATAAAGAGGCTGGACCCTTCTGATATATCTGGCATGCTGATATATCCGATGCCAGCGTTTTCATCATACAATAGCGCACAATGTGCCAGAGTATGATAAAATCCTCCCATAGTACAATACAGAACCAGATACAAAGTCATTTGGTTACACTTTGTAAGGTTAACGGAAAACCAAGTAAAGGGGTTCTCCAGTGACATACAAGTTAGCACCTATCCAAAGGACTGGGGGTGACTTCTTGATCGTTAAACATCTCAGTGAGGGGACTCAATATGGAACACAAAAACGGAGCACGTCGTAACCGTGAAGAGGAGAGTAGCCAGTCCCGCATGCACTGGCTGCTCCATCTAGTTCTATGAAGCTGACAGAGATAGCCTGCTCTCAGAGTGACCAGTGGTACCAATAGCTGACTGTAGGGGTGGCCCGGGAGTCTAACATCCTACTATGGTGGTGGCCCTGGAGTCTGACAGCCAGCTCTGGGAGTAGCCAAGTAGTCTGACAGCGCACAATAGGGCTGGAACAGCGTTATGAACAGATGCAGGTTTTAGCGCAATTCTACGCCAGCAAAGGCCCTGCATAGAGATGTATGCCAGCGCCACTAGCCTCTGGGTAAATTAAGAGGAACCCTACTGATGTTTTTGGGAGGAGGTGGTTTGGGGTTTTCATCATACAACAGAGCATGATGCTAGCGTATGATAAATTCCCTCCATAGTACAATGCAAACCATATACGAGGTGATTGAGTAAAGCCCTATAAATATTTCAAGGAAACTCATTACAATGAATTGGAAATTGATTAAAGTTCACCTATTAAAAAACAAAAAGTACGGCCTCCTCCATAAACCCCTACAGCCGTCCTAACCATCACCAAAATAGATGAATATCCTACCATATTAGTAGAAATAACCTTTAATCAATTTACCAAAAAGGTGGCCAAAGTAACAGGACCATATAGCTTGCAATTCTGCTAACTGAACTGGTCAAAGACTTTCTACTTTACATTCTAAACACTATTATGATTTCTACACTCAACCTGCGCTATGCTGAACCTGGGGGTGGCCTTGGTGTCTTACAGCCCTGCTCTGGAGGTAGCCCAGGAGTCTTACAGCTCGTACTGGGGGTGGGCAAGGTGTCTTGTAGCCCTACTCTTGAGGTGACCCAGGAGTCTTACAGCTCATACTGGGGTGGACCTGGGTGACTTACAGCTCGAACTTTTGGTGAAACCAGGAGACTTACAGCTGGAAATGGGATATGAAACAGCAGTCTTACAGCTTGCTCAGGGGCTGACACAGGTGTCTTCCAGCCTGCTTTTGGGGTAGCCCAATGGTCTAACAGCTCGCACTGTGGTAGGCCTCAGAGCCTTACAGGCCGATCTGGGGGTGACGCAGAAGTCTTCCATCCGGCCCCGATGGTGTTCCAGGGGTCCGCACAGGCGCAGGTTTTAGCACAACTTTAAGTCAGGTAGGGTATTTCATAAAGATGTACGCCAATGCCGCCAAATGTTAAATAAAGAGGCTGGACCCTTCTGATATATCTGGCATGCTGATATATCCGATGCCAGCGTTTTCATCATACAATAGCGCACAATGTGCCAGAGTATGATAAAATCCTCCCATAGTACAATACAGAACCAGATACAAAGTCATTTGGTTACACTTTGTAAGGTTAACGGAAAACCAAGTAAAGGGGTTCTCCAGTGACATACAAGTTAGCACCTATCCAAAGGACTGGGGGTGACTTCTTGATCGTTAAACATCTCAGTGAGGGGACTCAATATGGAACACAAAAACGGAGCACGTCGTAACCGTGAAGAGGAGAGTAGCCAGTCCCGCATGCACTGGCTGCTCCATCTAGTTCTATGAAGCTGACAGAGATAGCCTGCTCTCAGAGTGACCAGTGGTACCAATAGCTGACTGTAGGGGTGGCCCGGGAGTCTAACATCCTACTATGGTGGTGGCCCTGGAGTCTGACAGCCAGCTCTGGGAGTAGCCAAGTAGTCTGACAGCGCACAATAGGGCTGGAACAGCGTTATGAACAGATGCAGGTTTTAGCGCAATTCTACGCCAGCAAAGGCCCTGCATAGAGATGTATGCCAGCGCCACTAGCCTCTGGGTAAATTAAGAGGAACCCTACTGATGTTTTTGGGAGGAGGTGGTTTGGGGTTTTCATCATACAACAGAGCATGATGCTAGCGTATGATAAATTCCCTCCATAGTACAATGCAAACCATATACGAGGTGATTGAGTAAAGCCCTATAAATATTTCAAGGAAACTCATTACAATGAATTGGAAATTGATTAAAGTTCACCTATTAAAAAACAAAAAGTACGGCCTCCTCCATAAACCCCTACAGCCGTCCTAACCATCACCAAAATAGATGAATATCCTACCATATTAGTAGAAATAACCTTTAATCAATTTACCAAAAAGGTGGCCAAAGTAACAGGACCATATAGCTTGCAATTCTGCTAACTGAACTGGTCAAAGACTTTCTACTTTACATTCTAAACACTATTATGATTTCTACACTCAACCTGCGCTATGCTGAACCTGGGGGTGGCCTTGGTGTCTTACAGCCCTGCTCTGGAGGTAGCCCAGGAGTCTTACAGCTCGTACTGGGGGTGGGCAAGGTGTCTTGTAGCCCTACTCTTGAGGTGACCCAGGAGTCTTACAGCTCATACTGGGGTGGACCTGGGTGACTTACAGCTCGAACTGTTGGTGAAACCAGGAGACTTACAGCTGGAAATGGGATATGAAACAGCAGTCTTACAGCTTGCTCAGGGGCTGACACAGGTGTCTTCCAGCCTGCTTTTGGGGTAGCCCAATGGTCTAACAGCTCGCACTGTGGTAGGCCTCAGAGCCTTAAAGGCCGATCTGGGGGTGACGCAGAAGTCTTCCATCCGGCCCCGATGGTGTTCCAGGGGTCCGCACAGGCGCAGGTTTTAGCACAACTTTAAGTCAGGTAGGGTATTTCATAAAGATGTACGCCAATGCCGCCAAATGTTAAATAAAGAGGCTGGACCCTTCTGATATATCTGGCATGCTGATATATCTGATGCCAGCGTTTTCATCATACAATAGCGCACAATGTGCCAGAGTATGATAAAATCCTCCCATAGTACAATACAGAACCAGATACAAAGTCATTTGGTTACACTTTGTAAGGTTAACGGAAAACCAAGTAAAGGGGTTCTCCAGTGACATACAAGTTAGCACCTATCCAAAGGACTGGGGGTGACTTCTTGATCGTTAAACATCTCAGTGAGGGGACTCAATATGGAACACGAAAACGGAGCACGTCGTAACCGTGAAGAGGAGAGTAGCCAGTCCCGCATGCACTGGCTGCTCCATCTAGTTCTATGAAGCTGACAGAGATAGCCTGCTCTCAGAGTGACCAGTGGTACCAATAGCTGACTGTAGGGGTGGCCCGGGAGTCTAACATCCTACTATGGTGGTGGCCCTGGAGTCTGACAGCCAGCTCTGGGAGTAGCCAAGTAGTCTGACAGCGCACACTAGGGCTGGAACAGCGTTATGAACAGATGCAGGTTTTAGCGCAATTCTACGCCAGCAAAGGCCCCTGCATAGAGATGTATGCCAGCGCCACTAGCCTCTGGGTAAATTAAGAGGAACCCTCCTGATGTTTTTGGGAGGAGGTGGTTTGGGGTTTTCATCATACAACAGAGCATGATGCTAGCGTATGATAAATTTTCTCCATAGTACAATGCAAACCATATACGAGGTGATTGAGTAAAGCCCTATAGATATTTCAAGGAAACTCATTACATTGAATTGGAAATTGATTAAAGTTCACCTATTAAAAAACAAAAAGTACGGCCTCCTCCATAAACCCCTACAGCCGTCCTAACCATCACCAAAATAGATGAATATCCTACCATATTAGTAGAAATAACCTTTAATCAATTTACCAAAAAGGTGGCCAAAGTAACAGGACCATATAGCTTGCAATTCTGCTAACTGAACTGGTCAAAGACTTTCTACTTTACATTCTAAACACTATTATGATTTCTACACTCAACCTGCGCTATGCTGAACCTGGGGGTGGCCTTGGTGTCTTACAGCCCTGCTCTGGAGGTAGCCCAGGAGTCTTACAGCTCGTACTGGGGGTGGGCAAGGTGTCTTGTAGCCCTACTCTTGAGGTGACCCAGGAGTCTTACAGCTCATACTGGGGTGGACCTGGGTGACTTACAGCTCGAACTGTTGGTGAAACCAGGAGACTTACAGCTGGAAATGGGATATGAAACAGCAGTCTTACAGCTTGCTCAGGGGCTGACACAGGTGTCTTCCAGCCTGCTTTTGGGGTAGCCCAATGGTCTAACAGCTCGCACTGTGGTAGGCCTCAGAGCCTTACAGGCCGATCTGGGGGTGACGCAGAAGTCTTCCATCCGGCCCCGATGGTGTTCCAGGGGTCCGCACAGGCGCAGGTTTTAGCACAACTTTAAGTCAGGTAGGGTATTTCATAAAGATGTACGCCAATGCCGCCAAATGTTAAATAAAGAGGCTGGACCCTTCTGATATATCTGGCATGCTGATATATCCGATGCCAGCGTTTTCATCATAAAATAGCGCACAATGTGCCAGAGTATGATAAAATCCTCCCATAGTACAATACAGAACCAGATACAAAGTCATTTGGTTACACTTTGTAAGGTTAACGGAAAACCAAGTAAAGGGGTTCTCCAGTGACATACAAGTTAGCACCTATCCAAAGGACTGGGGGTGACTTCTTGATCGTTAAACATCTCAGTGAGGGGACTCAATATGGAACACGAAAACGGAGCACGTCGTAACCGTGAAGAGGAGAGTAGCCAGTCCCGCATGCACTGGCTGCTCCATCTAGTTCTATGAAGCTGACAGAGATAGCCTGCTCTCAGAGTGACCAGTGGTACCAATAGCTGACTGTAGGGGTGGCCCGGGAGTCTAACATCCTACTATGGTGGTGGCCCTGGAGTCTGACAGCCAGCTCTGGGAGTAGCCAAGTAGTCTGACAGCGCACACTAGGGCTGGAACAGCGTTATGAACAGATGCAGGTTTTAGCGCAATTCTACACCAGCAAAGGCCCTGCATAGAGATGTATGCCAGCGCCACTAGCCTCTGGGTAAATTAAGAGGAACCCTCCTGATGTTTTTGGGAGGAGGTGGTTTGGGGTTTTCATCATACAACAGAGCATGATGCTAGCGTATGATAAATTCCCTCCATAGTACAATGCAAACCATATACGAGGTGATTGAGTAAAGCCCTATAGATATTTCAAGGAAACTCATTACATTGAATTGGAAATTGATTAAAGTTCACCTATTAAAAAACAAAAAGTACGGCCTCCTCCATAAACCCCTACAGCCGTCCTAACCATCACCAAAATAGATGAATATCCTACCATATTAGTAGAAATAACCTTTAATCAATTTACCAAAAAGGTGGCCAAAGTAACAGGACCATATAGCTTGCAATTCTGCTAACTGAACTGGTCAAAGACTTTCTACTTTACATTCTAAACACTATTATGATTTCTACACTCAACCTGCGCTATGCTGAACCTGGGGGTGGCCTTGGTGTCTTACAGCCCTGCTCTGGAGGTAGCCCAGGAGTCTTACAGCTCATACTGGGGGTGGGCAAGGTGTCTTGTAGCCCTACTCTTGAGGTGACCCAGGAGTCTTACAGCTCATACTGGGGTGGACCTGGGTGACTTACAGCTCGAACTGTTGGTGAAACCAGGAGACTTACAGCTGGAAATGGGATATGAAACAGCAGTCTTACAGCTTGCTCAGGGGCTGACACAGGTGTCTTCCAGCCTGCTTTTGGGGTAGCCCAATGGTCTAACAGCTCGCACTGTGGTAGGCCTCAGAGCCTTACAGGCCGATCTGGGGGTGACGCAGAAGTCTTCCATCCGGCCCCGATGGTGTTCCAGGGGTCCGCACAGGCGCAGGTTTTAGCACAACTTTAAGTCAGGTAGGGTATTTCATAAAGATGTACGCCAATGCCGCCAAATGTTAAATAAAGAGGCTGGACCCTTCTGATATATCTGGCATGCTGATATATCCGATGCCAGCGTTTTCATCATACAATAGCGCACAATGTGCCAGAGTATGATAAAATCCTCCCATAGTACAATACAGAACCAGATACAAAGTCATTTGGTTACACTTTGTAAGGTTAACGGAAAACCAAGTAAAGGGGTTCTCCAGTGACATACAAGTTAGCACCTATCCAAAGGACTGGGGGTGACTTCTTGATCGTTAAACATCTCAGCGAGGGGACTCAATATGGAACACGAAAACGGAGCACGTCGTAACCGTGAAGAGGAGAGTAGCCAGTCCCGCATGCACTGGCTGCTCCATCTAGTTCTATGAAGCTGACAGAGATAGCCTGCTCTCAGAGTGACCAGTGGTACCAATAGCTGACTGTAGGGGTGGCCCGGGAGTCTAACATCCTACTATGGTGGTGGCCCTGGAGTCTGACAGCCAGCTCTGGGAGTAGCCAAGTAGTCTGACAGCGCACAATAGGGCTGGAACAGCGTTATGAACAGATGCAGGTTTTAGCGCAATTCTACGCCAGCAAAGGCCCTGCATAGAGATGTATGCCAGCGCCACTAGCCTCTGGGTAAATTAAGAGGAACCCTACTGATGTTTTTGGGAGGAGGTGGTTTGGGGTTTTCATCATACAACAGAGCATGATGCTAGCGTATGATAAATTCCCTCCATAGTACAATGCAAACCATATACGAGGTGATTGAGTAAAGCCCTATAGATATTTCAAGGAAACTCATTACAATGAATTGGAAATTGATTAAAGTTCACCTATTAAAAAACAAAAAGTACGGCCTCCTCCATAAACCCCTACAGCCGTCCTAACCATCACCAAAATAGATGAATATCCTACCATATTAGTAGAAATAACCTTTAATCAATTTACCAAAAAGGTGGCCAAAGTAACAGGACCATATAGCTTGCAATTCTGCTAACTGAACTGGTCAAAGACTTTCTACTTTACATTCTAAACACTATTATGATTTCTACACTCAACCTGCGCTATGCTGAACCTGGGGGTGGCCTTGGTGTCTTACAGCCCTGCTCTGGAGGTAGCCCAGGAGTCTTACAGCTCGTACTGGGGGTGGGCAAGGTGTCTTGTAGCCCTACTCTTGAGGTGACCCAGGAGTCTTACAGCTCATACTGGGGTGGACCTGGGTGACTTACAGCTCGAACTGTTGGTGAAACCAGGAGACTTACAGCTGGAAATGGGATATGAAACAGCAGTCTTACAGCTTGCTCAGGGGCTGACACAGGTGTCTTCCAGCCTGCTTTTGGGGTAGCCCAATGGTCTAACAGCTCGCACTGTGGTAGGCCTCAGAGCCTTACAGGCCGATCTGGGGGTGACGCAGAAGTCTTCCATCCGGCCCCGATGGTGTTCCAGGGGTCCGCACAGGCGCAGGTTTTAGCACAACTTTAAGTCAGGTAGGGTATTTCATAAAGATGTACGCCAATGCCGCCAAATGTTAAATAAAGAGGCTGGACCCTTCTGATATATCTGGCATGCTGATATATCTGATGCCAGCGTTTTCATCATACAATAGCGCACAATGTGCCAGAGTATGATAAAATCCTCCCATAGTACAATACAGAACCAGATACAAAGTCATTTGGTTACACTTTGTAAGGTTAACGGAAAACCAAGTAAAGGGGTTCTCCAGTGACATACAAGTTAGCACCTATCCAAAGGACTGGGGGTGACTTCTTGATCGTTAAACATCTCAGTGAGGGGACTCAATATGGAACACGAAAACGGAGCACGTCGTAACCGTGAAGAGGAGAGTAGCCAGTCCCGCATGCACTGGCTGCTCCATCTAGTTCTATGAAGCTGACAGAGATAGCCTGCTCTCAGAGTGACCAGTGGTACCAATAGCTGACTGTAGGGGTGGCCCGGGAGTCTAACATCCTACTATGGTGGTGGCCCTGGAGTCTGACAGCCAGCTCTGGGAGTAGCCAAGTAGTCTGACATCGCACACTAGGGCTGGAACAGCGTTATGAACAGATGCAGGTTTTAGCGCAATTCTACGCCAGCAAAGGCCCTGCATAGAGATGTATGCCAGCGCCACTAGCCTCTGGGTAAATTAAGAGGAACCCTCCTGATGTTTTTGGGAGGAGGTGGTTTGGGGTTTTCATCATACAACAGAGCATGATGCTAGCGTATGATAAATTCCCTCCATAGTACAATGCAAACCATATACGAGGTGATTGAGTAAAGCCCTATAGATATTTCAAGGAAACTCATTACATTGAATTGGAAATTGATTAAAGTTCACCTATTAAAAAACAAAAAGTACGGCCTCCTCCATAAACCCCTACAGCCGTCCTAACCATCACCAAAATAGATGAATATCCTACCATATTAGTAGAAATAACCTTTAATCAATTTACCAAAAAGGTGGCCAAAGTAACAGGACCATATAGCTTGCAATTCTGCTAACTGAACTGGTCAAAGACTTTCTACTTTACATTCTAAACACTATTATGATTTCTACACTCAACCTGCGCTATGCTGAACCTGGGGGTGGCCTTGGTGTCTTACAGCCCTGCTCTGGAGGTAGCCCAGGAGTCTTACAGCTCGTACTGGGGGTGGGCAAGGTGTCTTGTAGCCCTACTCTTGAGGTGACCCAGGAGTCTTACAGCTCATACTGGGGTGGACCTGGGTGACTTACAGCTCGAACTGTTGGTGAAACCAGGAGACTTACAGCTGGAAATGGGATATGAAACAGCAGTCTTACAGCTTGCTCAGGGGCTGACACAGGTGTCTTCCAGCCTGCTTTTGGGGTAGCCCAATGGTCTAACAGCTCGCACTGTGGTAGGCCTCAGAGCCTTACAGGCCGATCTGGGGGTGACGCAGAAGTCTTCCATCCGGCCCCGATGGTGTTCCAGGGGTCCGCACAGGCGCAGGTTTTAGCACAACTTTAAGTCAGGTAGGGTATTTCATAAAGATGTACGCCAATGCCGCCAAATGTTAAATAAAGAGGCTGGACCCTTCTGATATATCTGGCATGCTGATATATCTGATGCCAGCGTTTTCATCATACAATAGCGCACAATGTGCCAGAGTATGATAAAATCCTCCCATAGTACAATACAGAACCAGATACAAAGTCATTTGGTTACACTTTGTAAGGTTAACGGAAAACCAAGTAAAGGGGTTCTCCAGTGACATACAAGTTAGCACCTATCCAAAGGACTGGGGGTGACTTCTTGATCGTTAAACATCTCAGTGAGGGGACTCAATATGGAACACGAAAACGGAGCACGTCGTAACCGTGAAGAGGAGAGTAGCCAGTCCCGCATGCACTGGCTGCTCCATCTAGTTCTATGAAGCTGACAGAGATAGCCTGCTCTCAGAGTGACCAGTGGTACCAATAGCTGACTGTAGGGGTGGCCCGGGAGTCTAACATCCTACTATGGTGGTGGCCCTGGAGTCTGACAGCCAGCTCTGGGAGTAGCCAAGTAGTCTGACATCGCACACTAGGGCTGGAACAGCGTTATGAACAGATGCAGGTTTTAGCGCAATTCTACGCCAGCAAAGGCCCTGCATAGAGATGTATGCCAGCGCCACTAGCCTCTGGGTAAATTAAGAGGAACCCTCCTGATGTTTTTGGGAGGAGGTGGTTTGGGGTTTTCATCATACAACAGAGCATGATGCTAGCGTATGATAAATTCCCTCCATAGTACAATGCAAACCATATACGAGGTGATTGAGTAAAGCCCTATAGATATTTCAAGGAAACTCATTACATTGAATTGGAAATTGATTAAAGTTCACCTATTAAAAAACAAAAAGTACGGCCTCCTCCATAAACCCCTACAGCCGTCCTAACCATCACCAAAATAGATGAATATCCTACCATATTAGTAGAAATAACCTTTAATCAATTTACCAAAAAGGTGGCCAAAGTAACAGGACCATATAGCTTGCAATTCTGCTAACTGAACTGGTCAAAGACTTTCTACTTTACATTCTAAACACTATTATGATTTCTACACTCAACCTGCGCTATGCTGAACCTGGGGGTGGCCTTGGTGTCTTACAGCCCTGCTCTGGAGGTAGCCCAGGAGTCTTACAGCTCATACTGGGGGTGGGCAAGGTGTCTTGTAGCCCTACTCTTGAGGTGACCCAGGAGTCTTACAGCTCATACTGGGGTGGACCTGGGTGACTTACAGCTCGAACTGTTGGTGAAACCAGGAGACTTACAGCTGGAAATGGGATATGAAACAGCAGTCTTACAGCTTGCTCAGGGGCTGACACAGGTGTCTTCCAGCCTGCTTTTGGGGTAGCCCAATGGTCTAACAGCTCGCACTGTGGTAGGCCTCAGAGCCTTACAGGCCGATCTGGGGGTGACGCAGAAGTCTTCCATCCGGCCCCGATGGTGTTCCAGGGGTCCGCACAGGCGCAGGTTTTAGCACAACTTTAAGTCAGGTAGGGTATTTCATAAAGATGTACGCCAATGCCGCCAAATGTTAAATAAAGAGGCTGGACCCTTCTGATATATCTGGCATGCTGATATATCCGATGCCAGCGTTTTCATCATACAATAGCGCACAATGTGCCAGAGTATGATAAAATCCTCCCATAGTACAATACAGAACCAGATACAAAGTCATTTGGTTACACTTTGTAAGGTTAACGGAAAACCAAGTAAAGGGGTTCTCCAGTGACATACAAGTTAGCACCTATCCAAAGGACTGGGGGTGACTTCTTGATCGTTAAACATCTCAGCGAGGGGACTCAATATGGAACACGAAAACGGAGCACGTCGTAACCGTGAAGAGGAGAGTAGCCAGTCCCGCATGCACTGGCTGCTCCATCTAGTTCTATGAAGCTGACAGAGATAGCCTGCTCTCAGAGTGACCAGTGGTACCAATAGCTGACTGTAGGGGTGGCCCGGGAGTCTAACATCCTACTATGGTGGTGGCCCTGGAGTCTGACAGCCAGCTCTGGGAGTAGCCAAGTAGTCTGACAGCGCACAATAGGGCTGGAACAGCGTTATGAACAGATGCAGGTTTTAGCGCATTTCTACGCCAGCAAAGGCCCTGCATAGAGATGTATGCCAGCGCCACTAGCCTCTGGGTAAATTAAGAGGAACCCTACTGATGTTTTTGGGAGGAGGTGGTTTGGGGTTTTCATCATACAACAGAGCATGATGCTAGCGTATGATAAATTCCCTCCATAGTACAATGCAAACCATATACGAGGTGATTGAGTAAAGCCCTATAGATATTTCAAGGAAACTCATTACAATGAATTGGAAATTGATTAAAGTTCACCTATTAAAAAACAAAAAGTACGGCCTCCTCCATAAACCCCTACAGCCGTCCTAACCATCACCAAAATAGATGAATATCCTACCATATTAGTAGAAATAACCTTTAATCAATTTACCAAAAAGGTGGCCAAAGTAACAGGACCATATAGCTTGCAATTCTGCTAACTGAACTGGTCAAAGACTTTCTACTTTACATTCTAAACACTATTATGATTTCTACACTCAACCTGCGCTATGCTGAACCTGGGGGTGGCCTTGGTGTCTTACAGCCCTGCTCTGGAGGTAGCCCAGGAGTCTTACAGCTCGTACTGGGGGTGGGCAAGGTGTCTTGTAGCCCTACTCTTGAGGTGACCCAGGAGTCTTACAGCTCATACTGGGGTGGACCTGGGTGACTTACAGCTCGAACTGTTGGTGAAACCAGGAGACTTACAGCTGGAAATGGGATATGAAACAGCAGTCTTACAGCTTGCTCAGGGGCTGACACAGGTGTCTTCCAGCCTGCTTTTGGGGTAGCCCAATGGTCTAACAGCTCGCACTGTGGTAGGCCTCAGAGCCTTACAGGCCGATCTGGGGGTGACGCAGAAGTCTTCCATCCGGCCCCGATGGTGTTCCAGGGGTCCGCACAGGCGCAGGTTTTAGCACAACTTTAAGTCAGGTAGGGTATTTCATAAAGATGTACGCCAATGCCGCCAAATGTTAAATAAAGAGGCTGGACCCTTCTGATATATCTGGCATGCTGATATATCTGATGCCAGCGTTTTCATCATACAATAGCGCACAATGTGCCAGAGTATGATAAAATCCTCCCATAGTACAATACAGAACCAGATACAAAGTCATTTGGTTACACTTTGTAAGGTTAACGGAAAACCAAGTAAAGGGGTTCTCCAGTGACATACAAGTTAGAACCTATCCAAAGGACTGGGGGTGACTTCTTGATCGTTAAACATCTCAGTGAGGGGACTCAATATGGAACACGAAAACGGAGCACGTCGTAACCGTGAAGAGGAGAGTAGCCAGTCCCGCATGCACTGGCTGCTCCATCTAGTTCTATGAAGCTGACAGAGATAGCCTGCTCTCAGAGTGACCAGTGGTACCAATAGCTGACTGTAGGGGTGGCCCGGGAGTCTAACATCCTACTATGGTGGTGGCCCTGGAGTCTGACAGCCAGCTCTGGGAGTAGCCAAGTAGTCTGACAGCGCACACTAGGGCTGGAACAGCGTTATGAACAGATGCAGGTTTTAGCGCAATTCTACGCCAGCAAAGGCCCTGCATAGAGATGTATGCCAGCGCCACTAGCCTCTGGGTAAATTAAGAGGAACCCTCCTGATGTTTTTGGGAGGAGGTGGTTTGGGGTTTTCATCATACAACAGAGCATGATGCTAGCGTATGATAAATTCCCTCCATAGTACAATGCAAACCATATACGAGGTGATTGAGTAAAGCCCTATAGATATTTCAAGGAAACTCATTACATTGAATTGGAAATTGATTAAAGTTCACCTATTAAAAAACAAAAAGTACGGCCTCCTCCATAAACCCCTACAGCCGTCCTAACCATCACCAAAATAGATGAATATCCTACCATATTAGTAGAAATAACCTTTAATCAATTTACCAAAAAGGTGGCCAAAGTAACAGGACCATATAGCTTGCAATTCTGCTAACTGAACTGGTCAAAGACTTTCTACTTTACATTCTAAACACTATTATGATTTCTACACTCAACCTGCGCTATGCTGAACCTGGGGGTGGCCTTGGTGTCTTACAGCCCTGCTCTGGAGGTAGCCCAGGAGTCTTACAGCTCATACTGGGGGTGGGCAAGGTGTCTTGTAGCCCTACTCTTGAGGTGACCCAGGAGTCTTACAGCTCATACTGGGGTGGACCTGGGTGACTTACAGCTCGAACTGTTGGTGAAACCAGGAGACTTACAGCTGGAAATGGGATATGAAACAGCAGTCTTACAGCTTGCTCAGGGGCTGACACAGGTGTCTTCCAGCCTGCTTTTGGGGTAGCCCAATGGTCTAACAGCTCGCACTGTGGTAGGCCTCAGAGCCTTACAGGCCGATCTGGGGGTGACGCAGAAGTCTTCCATCCGGCCCCGATGGTGTTCCAGGGGTCCGCACAGGCGCAGGTTTTAGCACAACTTTAAGTCAGGTAGGGTATTTCATAAAGATGTACGCCAATGCCGCCAAATGTTAAATAAAGAGGCTGGACCCTTCTGATATATCTGGCATGCTGATATATCCGATGCCAGCGTTTTCATCATACAATAGCGCACAATGTGCCAGAGTATGATAAAATCCTCCCATAGTACAATACAGAACCAGATACAAAGTCATTTGGTTACACTTTGTAAGGTTAACGGAAAACCAAGTAAAGGGGTTCTCCAGTGACATACAAGTTAGCACCTATCCAAAGGACTGGGGGTGACTTCTTGATCGTTAAACATCTCAGTGAGGGGACTCAATATGGAACACGAAAACGGAGCACGTCGTAACCGTGAAGAGGAGAGTAGCCAGTCCCGCATGCACTGGCTGCTCCATCTAGTTCTATGAAGCTGACAGAGATAGCCTGCTCTCAGAGTGACCAGTGGTACCAATAGCTGACTGTAGGGGTGGCCCGGGAGTCTAACATCCTACTATGGTGGTGGCCCTGGAGTCTGACAGCCAGCTCTGGGAGTAGCCAAGTAGTCTGACAGCGCACAATAGGGCTGGAACAGCGTTATGAACAGATGCAGGTTTTAGCGCAATTCTACGCCAGCAAAGGCCCTGCATAGAGATGTATGCCAGCGCCACTAGCCTCTGGGTAAATTAAGAGGAACCCTACTGATGTTTTTGGGAGGAGGTGGTTTGGGGTTTTCATCATACAACAGAGCATGATGCTAGCGTATGATAAATTCCCTCCATAGTACAATGCAAACCATATTCGAGGTGATTGAGTAAAGCCCTATAAATATTTCAAGGAAACTCATTACAATGAATTGGAAATTGATTAAAGTTCACCTATTAAAAAACAAAAAGTACGGCCTCCTCCATAAACCCCTACAGCCGTCCTAACCATCACCAAAATAGATGAATATCCTACCATATTAGTAGAAATAACCTTTAATCAATTTACCAAAAAGGTGGCCAAAGTAACAGGACCATATAGCTTGCAATTCTGCTAACTGAACTGGTCAAAGACTTTCTACTTTACATTCTAAACACTATTATGATTTCTACACTCAACCTGCGCTATGCTGAACCTGGGGGTGGCCTTGGTGTCTTACAGCCCTGCTCTGGAGGTAGCCCAGGAGTCTTACAGCTCGTACTGGGGGTGGGCAAGATGTCTTGTAGCCCTACTCTTGAGGTGACCCAGGAGTCTTACAGCTCATACTGGGGTGGACCTGGGTGACTTACAGCTCGAACTGTTGGTGAAACCAGGAGACTTACAGCTGGAAATGGGATATGAAACAGCAGTCTTACAGCTTGCTCAGGGGCTGACAAAGGTGTCTTCCAGCCTGCTTTTGGGGTAGCCCAATGGTCTAACAGTTCGCACTGTGGTAGGCCTCAGAGCCTTACAGGCCGATCTGGGGGGTGACGCAGAAGTCTTCCATCCGGCCCCGATGGTGTTCCAGGGGTCCGCACAGGCGCAGGTTTTAGCACAACTTTAAGTCAGGTAGGGTATTTCATAAAGATGTACGCCAATGCCGCCAAATGTTAAATAAAGAGGCTGGACCCTTCTGATATATCTGGCATGCTGATATATCTGATGCCAGCGTTTTCATCATACAATAGCGCACAATGTGCCAGAGTATGATAAAATCCTCCCATAGTACAATACAGAACCAGATACAAAGTCATTTGGTTACACTTTGTAAGGTTAACGGAAAACCAAGTAAAGGGGTTCTCCAGTGACATACAAATCAGCATCTATCCAAAGGACTGGGGGTGACTTCTTGATCGTTAAACATCTCAGTGAGGGGACTCAATATGGAACACGAAAACGGAGCACGTCGTAACCGTGAAGAGGAGAGTAGCCAGTCCCGCATGCACTGGCTGCTCCATCTAGTTCTATGAAGCTGACAGAGATAGCCTGCTCTCAGAGTGACCAGTGGTACCAATAGCTGACTGTAGGGGTGGCCCGGGAGTCTAACATCCTACTATGGTGGTGGCCCTGGAGTCTGACAGCCAGCTCTGGGAGTAGCCAGGTAGTCTGACAGCGCACACTAGGGCTGGAACAGCGTTATGAACAGATGCAGGTTTTAGCGCAATTCTACGCCAGCAAAGGCCCTGCATAGAGATGTATGCCAGCGCCACTAGCCTCTGGGTAAATTAAGAGGAACCCTCCTGATGTTTTTGGGAGGAGGTGGTTTGGGGTTTTCATCATACAACAGAGCATGATGCTAGCGTATGATAAATTCCCTCCATAGTACAATGCAAACCATATACGAGGTGATTGAGTAAAGCCCTATAGATATTTCAAGGAAACTCATTACATTGAATTGGAAATTGATTAAAGTTCACCTATTAAAAAACAAAAAGTACGGCCTCCTCCATAAACCCCTACAGCCGTCCTAACCATCACCAAAATAGATGAATATCCTACCATATTAGTAGAAATAACCTTTAATCAATTTACCAAAAAGGTGGCCAAAGTAACAGGACCATATAGCTTGCAATTCTGCTAACTGAACTGGTCAAAGACTTTCTACTTTACATTCTAAACACTATTATGATTTCTACACTCAACCTGCGCTATGCTGAACCTGGGGGTGGCCTTGGTGTCTTACAGCCCTGCTCTGGAGGTAGCCCAGGAGTCTTACAGCTCATACTGGGGGTGGGCAAGGTGTCTTGTAGCCCTACTCTTGAGGTGACCCAGGAGTCTTACAGCTCATACTGGGGTGGACCTGGGTGACTTACAGCTCGAACTGTTGGTGAAACCAGGAGACTTACAGCTGGAAATGGGATATGAAACAGCAGTCTTACAGCTTGCTCAGGGGCTGACACAGGTGTCTTCCAGCCTGCTTTTGGGGTAGCCCAATGGTCTAACAGCTCGCACTGTGGTAGGCCTCAGAGCCTTACAGGCCGATCTGGGGGTGACGCAGAAGTCTTCCATCCGGCCCCGATGGTGTTCCAGGGGTCCGCACAGGCGCAGGTTTTAGCACAACTTTAAGTCAGGTAGGGTATTTCATAAAGATGTACGCCAATGCCGCCAAATGTTAAATAAAGAGGCTGGACCCTTCTGATATATCTGGCATGCTGATATATCCGATGCCAACGTTTTCATCATACAATAGCGCACAATGTGCCAGAGTATGATAAAATCCTCCCATAGTACAATACAGAACCAGATACAAAGTCATTTGGTTACACTTTGTAAGGTTAACGGAAAACCAAGTAAAGGGGTTCTCCAGTGACATACAAGTTAGCACCTATCCAAAGGACTGGGGGTGACTTCTTGATCGTTAAACATCTCAGTAAGGGGACTCAATATGGAACACGAAAACGGAGCACGTCGTAACCGTGAAGAGGAGAGTAGCCAGTCCCGCATGCACTGGCTGCTCCATCTAGTTCTATGAAGCTGACAGAGATAGCCTGCTCTCAGAGTGACCAGTGGTACCAATAGCTGACTGTAGGGGTGGCCCTGGAGTCTGACAGCCAGCTCTGGGAGTAGCCAAGTAGTCTGACAGCGCACAATAGGGCTGGAACAGCGTTATGAACAGATGCAGGTTTTAGCGCAATTCTACGCCAGCAAAGGCCCTGCATAGAGATGTATGCCAGCGCCACTAGCCTCTGGGTAAATTAAGAGGAACCCTACTGATGTTTTTGGGAGGAGGTGGTTTGGGGTTTTCATCATACAACAGAGCATGATGCTAGCGTATGATAAATTCCCTCCATAGTACAATGCAAACCATATACGAGGTGATTGAGTAAAGCCCTATAGATATTTCAAGGAAACTCATTACAATGAATTGGAAATTGATTAAAGTTCACCTATTAAAAAACAAAAAGTACGGCCTCCTCCATAAACCCCTACAGCCGTCCTAACCATCACCAAAATAGATGAATATCCTACCATATTAGTAGAAATAACCTTTAATCAATTTACCAAAAAGGTGGCCAAAGTAACAGGACCATATAGCTTGCAATTCTGCTAACTGAACTGGTCAAAGACTTTCTACTTTACATTCTAAACACTATTATGATTTCTACACTCAACCTGCGCTATGCTGATCCTGGGGGTGGCCTTGGTGTCTTACAGCCCTGCTCTGGAGGTAGCCCAGGAGTCTTACAGCTCGTAATGGGGGTGGGCAAGGTGTCTTGTAGCCCTACTCTTGAGGTGACCCAGGAGTCTTACAGCTCATACTGGGGTGGACCTGGGTGACTTACAGCTCGAACTGTTGGTGAAACCAGGAGACTTACAGCTGGAAATGGGATATGAAACAGCAGTCTTACAGCTTGCTCAGGGGCTGACACAGGTGTCTTCCAGCCTGCTTTTGGGGTAGCCCAATGGTCTAACAGCTCGCACTGTGGTAGGCCTCAGAGCCTTACAGGCCGATCTGGGGGTGACGCAGAAGTCTTCCATCCGGCCCCGATGGTGTTCCAGGGGTCCGCACAGGCGCAGGTTTTAGCACAACTTTAAGTCAGGTAGGGTATTTCATAAAGATGTACGCCAATGCCGCCAAATGTTAAATAAAGAGGCTGGACCCTTCTGATATATCTGGCATGCTGATATATCTGATGCCAGCGTTTTCATCATACAATAGCGCACAATGTGCCAGAGTATGATAAAATCCTCCCATAGTACAATACAGAACCAGATACAAAGTCATTTGGTTACACTTTGTAAGGTTAACGGAAAACCAAGTAAAGGGGTTCTCCAGTGACATACAAGTTAGCACCTATCCAAAGGACTGGGGGTGACTTCTTGATCGTTAAACATCTCAGTGAGGGGACTCAATATGGAACACGAAAACGGAGCACGTCGTAACCGTGAAGAGGAGAGTAGCCAGTCCCGCATGCACTGGCTGCTCCATCTAGTTCTATGAAGCTGACAGAGATAGCCTGCTCTCAGAGTGACCAGTGGTACCAATAGCTGACTGTAGGGGTGGCCCGGGAGTCTGACATCCTACTATGGTGGTGGCCCTGGAGTCTGACAGCCAGCTCTGGGAGTAGCCAAGTAGTCTGACAGCGCACACTAGGGCTGGAACAGCGTTATGAACAGATGCAGGTTTTAGCGCAATTCTACGCCAGCAAAGGCCCTGCATAGAGATGTATGCCAGCGCCACTAGCCTCTGGGTAAATTAAGAGGAACCCTACTGATGTTTTTGGGAGGAGGTGGTTTGGGGTTTTCATCATACAACAGAGCATGATGCTAGCGTATGATAAATTCCCTCCATAGTACAATGCAAACCATATACGAGGTGATTGAGTAAAGCCCTATAGATATTTCAAGGAAACTCATTACAATGAATTGGAAATTGATTAAAGTTCACCTATTAAAAAACAAAAAGTACGGCCTCCTCCATAAACCCCTACAGCCGTCCTAACCATCACCAAAATAGATGAATATCCTACCATATTAGTAGAAATAACCTTTAATCAATTTACCAAAAAGGTGGCCAAAGTAACAGGACCATATAGCTTGCAATTCTGCTAACTGAACTGGTCAAAGACTTTCTACTTTACATTCTAAACACTATTATGATTTCTACACTCAACCTGCGCTATGCTGAACCTGGGGGTGGCCTTGGTGTCTTACAGCCCTGCTCTGGAGGTAGCCCAGGAGTCTTACAGCTCGTACTGGGGGTGGGCAAGGTGTCTTGTAGCCCTACTCTTGAGGTGACCCAGGAGTCTTACAGCTCATACTGGGGTGGACCTGGGTGACTTACAGCTCGAACTGTTGGTGAAACCAGGAGACTTACAGCTGGAAATGGGATATGAAACAGCAGTCTTACAGCTTGCTCAGGGGCTGACACAGGTGTCTTCCAGCCTGCTTTTGGGGTAGCCCAATGGTCTAACAGCTCGCACTGTGGTAGGCCTCAGAGCCTTACAGGCCGATCTGGGGGTGACGCAGAAGTCTTCCATCCGGCCCCGATGGTGTTCCAGGGGTCCGCACAGGCGCAGGTTTTAGCACAACTTTAAGTCAGGTAGGGTATTTCATAAAGATGTACGCCAATGCCGCCAAATGTTAAATAAAGAGGCTGGACCCTTCTGATATATCTGGCATGCTGATATATCTGATGCCAGCGTTTTCATCATACAATAGCGCACAATGTGCCAGAGTATGATAAAATCCTCCCATAGTACAATACAGAACCAGATACAAAGTCATTTGGTTACACTTTGTAAGGTTAACGGAAAACCAAGTAAAGGGGTTCTCCAGTGACATACAAATCAGCATCTATCCAAAGGACTGGGGGTGACTTCTTGATCGTTAAACATCTCAGTGAGGGGACTCAATATGGAACACGAAAACGGAGCACGTCGTAACCGTGAAGAGGAGAGTAGCCAGTCCCGCATGCACTGGCTGCTCCATCTAGTTCTATGAAGCTGACAGAGATAGCCTGCTCTCAGAGTGACCAGTGGTACCAATAGCTGACTGTAGGGGTGGCCCGGGAGTCTAACATCCTACTATGGTGGTGGCCCTGGAGTCTGACAGCCAGCTCTGGGAGTAGCCAGGTAGTCTGACAGCGCACACTAGGGCTGGAACAGCGTTATGAACAGATGCAGGTTTTAGCGCAATTCTACGCCAGCAAAGGCCCTGCATAGAGATGTATGCCAGCGCCACTAGCCTCTGGGTAAATTAAGAGGAACCCTCCTGATGTTTTTGGGAGGAGGTGGTTTGGGGTTTTCATCATACAACAGAGCATGATGCTAGCGTATGATAAATTCCCTCCATAGTACAATGCAAACCATATACGAGGTGATTGAGTAAAGCCCTATAGATATTTCAAGGAAACTCATTACATTGAATTGGAAATTGATTAAAGTTCACCTATTAAAAAACAAAAAGTACGGCCTCCTCCATAAACCCCTACAGCCGTCCTAACCATCACCAAAATAGATGAATATCCTACCATATTAGTAGAAATAACCTTTAATCAATTTACCAAAAAGGTGGCCAAAGTAACAGGACCATATAGCTTGCAATTCTGCTAACTGAACTGGTCAAAGACTTTCTACTTTACATTCTAAACACTATTATGATTTCTACACTCAACCTGCGCTATGCTGAACCTGGGGGTGGCCTTGGTGTCTTACAGCCCTGCTCTGGAGGTAGCCCAGGAGTCTTACAGCTCGTACTGGGGGTGGGCAAGGTGTCTTGTAGCCCTACTCTTGAGGTGACCCAGGAGTCTTACAGCTCATACTGGGGTGGACCTGGGTGACTTACAGCTCGAACTGTTGGTGAAACCAGGAGACTTACAGCTGGAAATGGGATATGAAACAGCAGTCTTACAGCTTGCTCAGGGGCTGACACAGGTGTCTTCCAGCCTGCTTTTGGGGTAGCCCAATGGTCTAACAGCTCGCACTGTGGTAGGCCTCAGAGCCTTACAGGCCGATCTGGGGGTGACGCAGAAGTCTTCCATCCGGCCCCGATGGTGTTCCAGGGGTCCGCACAGGCGCAGGTTTTAGCACAACTTTAAGTCAGGTAGGGTATTTCATAAAGATGTACGCCAATGCCGCCAAATGTTAAATAAAGAGGCTGGACCCTTCTGATATATCTGGCATGCTGATATATCCGATGCCAGCGTTTTCATCATACAATAGCGCACAATGTGCCAGAGTATGATAAAATCCTCCCATAGTACAATACAGAACCAGATACAAAGTCATTTGGTTACACTTTGTAAGGTTAACGGAAAACCAAGTAAAGGGGTTCTCCAGTGACATACAAGTTAGAACCTATCCAAGGGACTGGGGGTGACTTCTTGATCGTTAAACATCTCAGTGAGGGGACTCAATATGGAACACGAAAACGGAGCACGTCGTAACCGTGAAGAGGAGAGTAGCCAGTCCCGCATGCACTGGCTGCTCCATCTAGTTCTATGAAGCTGACAGAGATAGCCTGCTCTCAGAGTGACCAGTGGTACCAATAGCTGACTGTAGGGGTGGCCCGGGAGTCTAACATCCTACTATGGTGGTGGCCCTGGAGTCTGACAGCCAGCTCTGGGAGTAGCCAAGTAGTCTGACAGCGCACACTAGGGCTGGAACAGCGTTATGAACAGATGCAGGTTTTAGCGCAATTCTACGCCAGCAAAGGCCCTGCATAGAGATGTATGCCAGCGCCACTAGCCTCTGGGTAAATTAAGAGGAACTCTACTGATGTTTTTGGGAGGAGGTGGTTTGGGGTTTTCATCATACAACAGAGCATGATGCTAGCGTATGATAAATTCCCTCCATAGTACAATGCAAACCATATACGAGGTGATTGAGTAAAGCCCTATAGATATTTCAAGGAAACTCATTACAATGAATTGGAAATTGATTAAAGTTCACCTATTAACAAACAAAAAGTACGGCCTCCTCCATAAACCCCTACAGCCGTCCTAACCATCACCAAAATAGATGAATATCCTACCATATTAGTAGAA
This sequence comes from Engystomops pustulosus, assembly GCF_040894005.1. Taxonomy (NCBI): domain Eukaryota; kingdom Metazoa; phylum Chordata; class Amphibia; order Anura; family Leptodactylidae; genus Engystomops; species Engystomops pustulosus. The sequence continues at coordinate 84,011 of NW_027285041.1, read as the reverse complement.
ATAACCTTTAATCAATTTACCAAAAAGGTGGCCAAAGTAACAGGACCATATAGCTTGCAATTCTGCTAACTGAACTGGTCAAAGACTTTCTACTTTACATTCTAAACACTATTATGATTTCTACACTCAACCTGCGCTATGCTGAACCTGGGGGTGGCCTTGGTGTCTTACAGCCCTGCTCTGGAGGTAGCCCAGGAGTCTTACAGCTCGTACTGGGGGTGGGCAAGGTGTCTTGTAGCCCTACTCTTGAGGTGACCCAGGAGTCTTACAGCTCATACTGGGGTGGACCTGGGTGACTTACAGCTCGAACTGTTGGTGAAACCAGGAGACTTACAGCTGGAAATGGGATATGAAACAGCAGTCTTACAGCTTGCTCAGGGGCTGACACAGGTGTCTTCAAGCCTGCTTTTGGGGTAGCCCAATGGTCTAACAGCTCGCACTGTGGTAGGCCTCAGAGCCTTACAGGCCGATCTGGGGGTGACGCAGAAGTCTTCCATCCGGCCCCGATGGTGTTCCAGGGGTCCGCACAGGCGCAGGTTTTAGCACAACTTTAAGTCAGGTAGGGTATTTCATAAAGATGTACGCCAATGCCGCCAAATGTTAAATAAAGAGGCTGGACCCTTCTGATATATCTGGCATGCTGATATATCCGATGCCAGCGTTTTCATCATACAATAGCGCACAATGTGCCAGAGTATGATAAAATCCTCCCATAGTACAATACAGAACCAGATACAAAGTCATTTGGTTACACTTTGTAAGGTTAACGGAAAACCAAGTAAAGGGGTTCTCCAGTGACATACAAGTTAGCACCTATCCAAAGGACTGGGGGTGACTTCTTGATCGTTAAACATCTCAGTGAGGGGACTCAATATGGAACACGAAAACGGAGCACGTCGTAACCGTGAAGAGGAGAGTAGCCAGTCCCGCATGCACTGGCTGCTCCATCTAGTTCTATGAAGCTGACAGAGATAGCCTGCTCTCAGAGTGACCAGTGGTACCAATAGCTGACTGTAGGGGTGGCCCGGGAGTCTAACATCCTACTATGGTGGTGGCCCTGGAGTCTGACAGCCAGCTCTGGGAGTAGCCAAGTAGTCTGACAGCGCACACTAGGGCTGGAACAGCGTTATGAACAGATGCAGGTTTTAGCGCAATTCTACGCCAGCAAAGGCCCTGCATAGAGATGTATGCCAGCGCCACTAGCCTCTGGGTAAATTAAGAGGAACTCTACTGATGTTTTTGGGAGGAGGTGGTTTGGGGTTTTCATCATACAACAGAGCATGATGCTAGCGTATGATAAATTCCCTCCATAGTACAATGCAAACCATATACGAGGTGATTGAGTAAAGCCCTATAGATATTTCAAGGAAACTCATTACAATGAATTGGAAATTGATTAAAGTTCACCTATTAAAAAACAAAAAGTACGGCCTCCTCCATAAACCCCTACAGCCGTCCTAACCATCACCAAAATAGATGAATATCCTACCATATTAGTAGAAATAACCTTTAATCAATTTACCAAAAAGGTGGCCAAAGTAACAGGACCATATAGCTTGCAATTCTGCTAACTGAACTGGTCAAAGACTTTCTACTTTACATTCTAAACACTATTATGATTTCTACACTCAACCTGCGCTATGCTGAACCTGGGGGTGGCCTTGGTGTCTTACAGCCCTGCTCTGGAGGTAGCCCAGGAGTCTTACAGCTCGTACTGGGGGTGGGCAAGGTGTCTTGTAGCCCTACTCTTGAGGTGACCCAGGAGTCTTACAGCTCATACTGGGGTGGACCTGGGTGACTTACAGCTCGAACTGTTGGTGAAACCAGGAGACTTACAGCTGGAAATGGGATATGTAACAGCAGTCTTACAGCTTGCTCAGGGGCTGACACAGGTGTCTTCCAGCCTGCTTTTGGGGTAGCCCAATGGTCTAACAGCTCGCACTGTGGTAGGCCTCAGAGCCTTACAGGCCGATCTGGGGGTGACGCAGAAGTCTTCCATCCGGCCCCGATGGTGTTCCAGGGGTCCGCACAGGCGCAGGTTTTAGCACAACTTTAAGTCAGGTAGGGTATTTCATAAAGATGTACGCCAATGCCGCCAAATGTTAAATAAAGAGGCTGGACCCTTCTGATATATCTGGCATGCTGATATATCCGATGCCAGCGTTTTCATCATACAATAGCGCACAATGTGCCAGAGTATGATAAAATCCTCCCATAGTACAATACAGAACCAGATACAAAGTCATTTGGTTACACTTTGTAAGGTTAACGGAAAACCAAGTAAAGGGGTTCTCCAGTGACATACAAGTTAGCACCTATCCAAAGGACTGGGGGTGACTTCTTGATCGTTAAACATCTCAGTGAGGGGACTCAATATGGAACACGAAAACGGAGCACGTCGTAACCGTGAAGAGGAGAGTAGCCAGTCCCGCATGCACTGGCTGCTCCATCTAGTTCTATGAAGCTGACAGAGATAGCCTGCTCTCAGAGTGACCAGTGGTACCAATAGCTGACTGTAGGGGTGGCCCGGGAGTCTAACATCCTACTATGGTGGTGGCCCTGGAGTCTGACAGCCAGCTCTGGGAGTAGCCAAGTAGTCTGACAGCGCACACTAGGGCTGGAACAGCGTTATGAACAGATGCAGGTTTTAGCGCAATTCTACGCCAGCAAAGGCCCTGCATAGAGATGTATGCCAGCGCCACTAGCCTCTGGGTAAATTAAGAGGAACCCTCCTGATGTTTTTGGGAGGAGGTGGTTTGGGGTTTTCATCATACAACAGAGCATGATGCTAGCGTATGATAAATTCCCTCCATAGTACAATGCAAACCATATACGAGGTGATTGAGTAAAGCCCTATAGATATTTCAAGGAAACTCATTACAATGAATTGGAAATTGATTAAAGTTCACCTATTAAAAAACAAAAAGTACGGCCTCCTCCATAAACCCCTACAGCCGTCCTAACCATCACCAAAATAGATGAATATCCTACCATATTAGTAGAAATAACCTTTAATCAATTTACCAAAAAGGTGGCCAAAGTAACAGGACCATATAGCTTGCAATTCTGCTAACTGAACTGGTCAAAGACTTTCTACTTTACATTCTAAACACTATTATGATTTCTACACTCAACCTGCGCTATGCTGAACCTGGGGGTGGCCTTGGTGTCTTACAGCCCTGCTCTGGAGGTAGCCCAGGAGTCTTACAGCTCGTACTGGGGGTGGGCAAGGTGTCTTGTAGCCCTACTCTTGAGGTGACCCAGGAGTCTTACAGCTCATACTGGGGTGGACCTGGGTGACTTACAGCTCGAACTGTTGGTGAAACCAGGAGACTTACAGCTGGAAATGGGATATGAAACAGCAGTCTTACAGCTTGCTCAGGGGCTGACACAGGTGTCTTCCAGCCTGCTTTTGGGGTAGCCCAATGGTCTAACAGCTCGCACTGTGGTAGGCCTCAGAGCCTTACAGGCCGATCTGGGGGTGACGCAGAAGTCTTCCATCCGGCCCCGATGGTGTTCCAGGGGTCCGCACAGGCGCAGGTTTTAGCACAACTTTAAGTCAGGTAGGGTATTTCATAAAGATGTACGCCAATGCCGCCAAATGTTAAATAAAGAGGCTGGACCCTTCTGATATATCTGGCATGCTGATATATCTGATGCCAGCGTTTTCATCATACAATAGCGCACAATGTGCCAGAGTATGATAAAATCCTCCCATAGTACAATACAGAACCAGATACAAAGTCATTTGGTTACACTTTGTAAGGTTAACGGAAAACCAAGTAAAGGGGTTCTCCAGTGACATACAAGTTAGCACCTATCCAAAGGACTGGGGGTGACTTCTTGATCTTTAAACATCTCAGTGAGGGGACTCAATATGGAACACGAAAACGGAGCACGTCGTAACCGTGAAGAGGAGAGCAGCCAGTCCCGCATGCACTGGCTGCTCCATCTAGTTCTATGAAGCTGACAGAGATAGCCTGCTCTCAGAGTCACCAGTGGTACCAATAGCTGACTGTAGGGGTGGCCCGGGAGTCTAACATCCTACTATGGTGGTGGCCCTGGAGTCTGACAGCCAGCTCTGGGAGTAGCCAAGTAGTCTGACAGCGCACACTAGGGCTGGAACAGCGTTATGAACAGATGCAGGTTTTAGCGCAATTCTACGCCAGCAAAGGCCCTGCATAGAGATGTATGCCAGCGCCACTAGCCTCTGGGTAAATTAAGAGGAACCCTCCTGATGTTTTTGGGAGGAGGTGGTTTGGGGTTTTCATCATACAACAGAGCATGATGCTAGCGTATGATAAATTCCCTCCATAGTACAATGCAAACCATATACGAGGTGATTGAGTAAAGCCCTATAGATATTTCAAGGAAACTCATTATAATGAATTGGAAATTGATTAAAGTTCACCTATTAAAAAACAAAAAGTACGGCCTCCTCCATAAACCCCTACAGCCGTCCTAACCATCACCAAAATAGATGAATATCCTACCATATTAGTAGAAATAACCTTTAATCAATTTACCAAAAAGGTGGCCAAAGTAACAGGACCATATAGCTTGCAATTCTGCTAACTGAACTGGTCAAAGACTTTCTACTTTACATTCTAAACACTATTATGATTTCTACACTCAACCTGCGCTATGCTGAACCTGGGGGTGGCCTTGGTGTCTTACAGCCCTGCTCTGGAGGTAGCCCAGGAGTCTTACAGCTCGTACTGGGGGTGGGCAAGGTGTCTTGTAGCCCTACTCTTGAGGTGACCCAGGAGTCTTACAGCTCATACTGGGGTGGACCTGGGTGACTTACAGCTCGAACTGTTGGTGAAACCAGGAGACTTACAGCTGGAAATGGGATATGAAACAGCAGTCTTACAGCTTGCTCAGGGGCTGACACAGGTGTCTTCCAGCCTGCTTTTGGGGTAGCCCAATGGTCTAACAGCTCGCACTGTGGTAGGCCTCAGAGCCTTACAGGCCGATCTGGGGGTGACGCAGAAGTCTTCCATCCGGCCCCGATGGTGTTCCAGGGGTCCGCACAGGCGCAGGTTTTAGCACAACTTTAAGTCAGGTAGGGTATTTCATAAAGATGTACGCCAATGCCGCCAAATGTTAAATAAAGAGGCTGGACCCTTCTGATATATCTGGCATGCTGATATATCCGATGCCAGCGTTTTCATCATACAATAGCGCACAATGTGCCAGAGTATGATAAAATCCTCCCATAGTACAATACAGAACCAGATACAAAGTCATTTGGTTACACTTTGTAAGGTTAACGGAAAACCAAGTAAAGGGGTTCTCCAGTGACATACAAGTTAGAACCTATCCAAAGGACTGGGGGTGACTTCTTGATCGTTAAACATCTCAGTGAGGGGACTCAATATGGAACACGAAAACGGAGCACGTCGTAACCGTGAAGAGGAGAGTAGCCAGTCCCGCATGCACTGGCTGCTCCATCTAGTTCTATGAAGCTGACAGAGATAGCCTGCTCTCAGAGTGACCAGTGGTACCAATAGCTGACTGTAGGGGTGGCCCGGGAGTCTAACATCCTACTATGGTGGTGGCCCTGGAGTCTGACAGCCAGCTCTGGGAGTAGCCAAGTAGTCTGACAGCGCACACTAGGGCTGGAACAGCGTTATGAACAGATGCAGGTTTTAGCGCAATTCTACGCCAGCAAAGGCCCTGCATAGAGATGTATGCCAGCGCCACTAGCCTCTGGGTAAATTAAGAGGAACTCTACTGATGTTTTTGGGAGGAGGTGGTTTGGGGTTTTCATCATACAACAGAGCATGATGCTAGCGTATGATAAATTCCCTCCATAGTACAATGCAAACCATATACAAGGTGATTGAGTAAAGCCCTATAGATATTTCAAGGAAACTCATTACAATGAATTGGAAATTGATTAAAGTTCACCTATTAAAAAACAAAAAGTACGGCCTCCTCCATAAACCCCTACAGCCGTCCTAACCATCACCAAAATAGATGAATATCCTACCATATTAGTAGAAATAACCTTTAATCAATTTACCAAAAAGGTGGCCAAAGTAACAGGACCATATAGCTTGCAATTCTGCTAACTGAACTGGTCAAAGACTTTCTACTTTACATTCTAAACACTATTATGATTTCTACACTCAACCTGCGCTATGCTGAACCTGGGGGTGGCCTTGGTGTCTTACAGCCCTGCTCTGGAGGTAGCCCAGGAGTCTTACAGCTCGTACTGGGGGTGGGCAAGGTGTCTTGTAGCCCTACTCTTGAGGTGACCCAGGAGTCTTACAGCTCATACTGGGGTGGACCTGGGTGACTTACAGCTCGAACTGTTGGTGAAACCAGGAGACTTACAGCTGGAAATGGGATATGAAACAGCAGTCTTACAGCTTGCTCAGGGGCTGACACAGGTGTCTTCCAGCCTGCTTTTGGGGTAGCCCAATGGTCTAACAGCTCGCACTGTGGTAGGCCTCAGAGCCTTACAGGCCGATCTGGGGGTGACGCAGAAGTCTTCCATCCGGCCCCGATGGTGTTCCAGGGGTCCGCACAGGCGCAGGTTTTAGCACAACTTTAAGTCAGGTAGGGTATTTCATAAAGATGTACGCCAATGCCGCCAAATGTTAAATAAAGAGGCTGGACCCTTCTGATATATCTGGCATGCTGATATATCCGATGCCAGCGTTTTCATCATACAATAGCGCACAATGTGCCAGAGTATGATAAAATCCTCCCATAGTACAATACAGAACCAGATACAAAGTCATTTGGTTACACTTTGTAAGGTTAACGGAAAACCAAGTAAAGGGGTTCTCCAGTGACATACAAGTTAGCACCTATCCAAAGGACTGGGGGTGACTTCTTGATCGTTAAACATCTCAGTGAGGGGACTCAATATGGAACACGAAAACGGAGCACGTCGTAACCGTGAAGAGGAGAGTAGCCAGTCCCGCATGCACTGGCTGCTCCATCTAGTTCTATGAAGCTGACAGAGATAGCCTGCTCTCAGAGTGACCAGTGGTACCAATAGCTGACTGTAGGGGTGGCCCGGGAGTCTCACATCCTACTATGGTGGTGGCCCTGGAGTCTGACAGCCAGCTCTGGGAGTAGCCAAGTAGTCTGACAGCGCACACTAGGGCTGGAACAGCGTTATGAACAGATGCAGGTTTTAGCGCAATTCTACGCCAGCAAAGGCCCTGCATAGAGATGTATGCCAGCGCCACTAGCCTCTGGGTAAATTAAGAGGAACCCTCCTGATGTTTTTGGGAGGAGGTGGTTTGGGGTTTTCATCATACAACAGAGCATGATGCTAGCGTATGATAAATTCCCTCCATAGTACAATGCAAACCATATACGAGGTGATTGAGTAAAGCCCTATAGATATTTCAAGGAAACTCATTACAATGAATTGGAAATTGATTAAAGTTCACCTATTAAAAAACAAAAAGTACGGCCTCCTCCATAAACCCCTACAGCCGTCCTAACCATCACCAAAATAGATGAATATCCTACCATATTAGTAGAAATAACCTTTAATCAATTTACCAAAAAGGTGGCCAAAGTAACAGGACCATATAGCTTGCAATTCTGCTAACTGAACTGGTCAAAGACTTTCTACTTTACATTCTAAACACTATTATGATTTCTACACTCAACCTGCGCTATGCTGAACCTGGGGGTGGCCTTGGTGTCTTACAGCCCTGCTCTGGAGGTAGCCCAGGAGTCTTACAGCTCGTACTGGGGGTGGACAAGGTGTCTTGTAGCCCTACTCTTGAGGTGACCCAGGAGTCTTACAGCTCATACTGGGGTGGGCCTGGGTGACTTACAGCTCGAACTGTTGGTGAAACCAGGAGACTTACAGCTGGAAATGGGATATGAAACAGCAGTCTTACAGCTTCCTCAGGGGCTGACACAGGTGTCTTCCAGCCTGCTTTTGGGGTAGCCCAATGGTCTAACAGCTCGCACTGTGGTAGGCCTCAGAGCCTTACAGGCCGATCTGGGGGTGACGCAGAAGTCTTCCATCCGGCCCCGATGGTGTTCCAGGGGTCCGCACAGGCGCAGGTTTTAGCACAACTTTAAGTCAGGTAGGGTATTTCATAAAGATGTACGCCAATGCCGCCAAATGTTAAATAAAGAGGCTGGACCCTTCTGATATATCTGGCATGCTGATATATCCGATGCCAGCGTTTTCATCATACAATAGCGCACAATGTGCCAGAGTATGATAAAATCCTCCCATAGTACAATACAGAACCAGATACAAAGTCATTTGGTTACACTTTGTAAGGTTAACGGAAAACCAAGTAAAGGGGTTCTCCAGTGACATACAAGTTAGCACCTATCCAAAGGACTGGGGGTGACTTCTTGATCGTTAAACATCTCAGTGAGGGGACTCAATATGGAACACGAAAACGGAGCACGTCGTAACCGTGAAGAGGAGAGTAGCCAGTCCCGCATGCACTGGCTGCTCCATCTAGTTCTATGAAGCTGACAGAGATAGCCTGCTCTCAGAGTGACCAGTGGTACCAATAGCTGACTGTAGGGGTGGCCCGGGAGTCTAACATCCTACTATGGTGGTGGCCCTGGAGTCTGACAGCCAGCTCTGGGAGTAGCCAAGTAGTCTGACAGCGCACACTAGGGCTGGAACAGCGTTATGAACAGATGCAGGTTTTAGCGCAATTCTACGCCAGCAAAGGCCCTGCATAGAGATGTATGCCAGCGCCACTAGCCTCTGGGTAAATTAAGAGGAACTCTACTGATGTTTTTGGGAGGAGGTGGTTTGGGGTTTTCATCATACAACAGAGCATGATGCTAGCGTATGATAAATTCCCTCCATAGTACAATGCAAACCATATACAAGGTGATTGAGTAAAGCCCTATAGATATTTCAAGGAAACTCATTACAATGAATTGGAAATTGATTAAAGTTCACCTATTAAAAAACAAAAAGTACGGCCTCCTCCATAAACCCCTACAGCCGTCCTAACCATCACCAAAATAGATGAATATCCTACCATATTAGTAGAAATAACCTTTAATCAATTTACCAAAAAGGTGGCCAAAGTAACAGGACCATATAGCTTGCAATTCTGCTAACTGAACTGGTCAAAGACTTTCTACTTTACATTCTAAACACTATTATGATTTCTACACTCAACCTGCGCTATGCTGAACCTGGGGGTGGCCTTGGTGTCTTACAGCCCTGCTCTGGAGGTAGCCCAGGAGTCTTACAGCTCGTACTGGGGGTGGGCAAGGTGTCTTGTAGCCCTACTCTTGAGGTGACCCAGGAGTCTTACAGCTCATACTGGGGTGGACCTGGGTGACTTACAGCTCGAACTGTTGGTGAAACCAGGAGACTTACAGCTGGAAATGGGATATGAAACAGCAGTCTTACAGCTTGCTCAGGGGCTGACACAGGTGTCTTCCAGCCTGCTTTTGGGGTAGCCCAATGGTCTAACAGCTCGCACTGTGGTAGGCCTCAGAGCCTTACAGGCCGATCTGGGGGTGACGCAGAAGTCTTCCATCCGGCCCCGATGGTGTTCCAGGGGTCCGCACAGGCGCAGGTTTTAGCACAACTTTAAGTCAGGTAGGGTATTTCATAAAGATGTACGCCAATGCCGCCAAATGTTAAATAAAGAGGCTGGACCCTTCTGATATATCTGGCATGCTGATATATCCGATGCCAGCGTTTTCATCATACAATAGCGCACAATGTGCCAGAGTATGATAAAATCCTCCCATAGTACAATACAGAACCAGATACAAAGTCATTTGGTTACACTTTGTAAGGTTAACGGAAAACCAAGTAAAGGGGTTCTCCAGTGACATACAAGTTAGCACCTATCCAAAGGACTGGGGGTGACTTCTTGATCGTTAAACATCTCAGTGAGGGGACTCAATATAGAACACGAAAACAGAGCACGTCGTAACCGTGAAGAGGAGAGTAGCAAGTCCCGCATGCACTGGCTGCTCCATCTAGTTCTATGAAGCTGACAGAGATAGCCTGCTCTCAGAGTGACCAGTGGTACCAATAGCTGACTGTAGGGGTGGCCCGGGAGTCTAACATTCTACTATGGTGGTGGCCCTGGAGTCTGACAGCCAGCTCTGGGAGTAGCCAAGTAGTCTGACAGCGCACACTAGGGCTGGAACAGCGTTATGAACAGATGCAGGTTTTAGCGCAATTCTACGCCAGCAAAGGCCCTGCATAGAGATGTATGCCAGCGCCACTAGCCTCTGGGTAAATTAAGAGGAACCCTCCTGATGTTTTTGGGAGGAGGAGGTTTGGGGTTTTCATCATACAACAGAGCATGATGCTAGCGTATGATAAATTCCCTCCATAGTACAATGCAAACCATATACGAGGTGATAGAGTAAAGCCCTGTAGATATTTCAAGGAAACTCATTGCAATGAATTGGAAATTGATTAAAGTTCACCTATTAAAAAACAAAAAGTACGGCCTCCTCCATAAACCCCTACAGCCTTCCTAACCATCACCAAAATAGATGAATATTCTACCATTTTAGTAGAAATAACCTTTAATCAATTTACCAAAAAGGTGGCCAAAGTAACAGGACCATATAGCTTGCAATTCTGCTAACTGAACTGGTCAAAGACTTTCTACTTTACATTCTAAACACTATTATGATTTCTACACTCAACCTGCGCTATGCTGAACCTGGGGGTGGCCTTGGTGTCTTACAGCCCTGCTCTGGAGGTAGCCCAGGAGTCTTACAGCTCGTACTGGGGGTGGACAAGGTGTCTTGTAGCCCTACTCTTGAGGTGACCCAGGAGTCTTACAGCTCATACTGGGGTGGGCCTGGGTGACTTACAGCTCGAACTGTTGGTGAAACCAGGAGACTTACAGCTGGAAATGGGATATGAAACAGCAGTCTTACAGCTTGCTCAGGGGCTGACACAGGTGTCTTCCAGCCTGCTTTTGGGGTAGCCCAATGGTCTAACAGCTCGCACTGTGGTAGGCCTCAGAGCCTTACAGGCCGATCTGGGGGTGACGCAGAAGTCTTCCATCCGGCCCCGATGGTGTTCCAGGGGTCCGCACAGGCGCAGGTTTTAGCACAACTTTAAGTCAGGTAGGGTATTTCATAAAGATGTACGCCAATGCCGCCAAATGTTAAATAAAGAGGCTGGACCCTTCTGATATATCTGGCATGCTGATATATCCGATGCCAGCGTTTTCATCATACAATAGCGCACAATGTGCCAGAGTATGATAAAATCCTCCCATAGTACAATACAGAACCAGATACAAAGTCATTTGGTTACACTTTGTAAGGTTAACGGAAAACCAAGTAAAGGGGTTCTCCAGTGACATACAAGTTAGCACCTATCCAAAGGACTGGGGGTGACTTCTTGATCGTTAAACATCTCAGTGAGGGGACTCAATATAGAACACGAAAACAGAGCACGTCGTAACCGTGAAGAGGAGAGTAGCAAGTCCCGCATGCACTGGCTGCTCCATCTAGTTCTATGAAGCTGACAGAGATAGCCTGCTCTCAGAGTGACCAGTGGTACCAATAGCTGACTGTAGGGGTGGCCCGGGAGTCTAACATTCTACTATGGTGGTGGCCCTGGAGTCTGACAGCCAGCTCTGGGAGTAGCCAAGTAGTCTGACAGCGCACACTAGGGCTGGAACAGCGTTATGAACAGATGCAGGTTTTAGCGCAATTCTACGCCAGCAAAGGCCCTGCATAGAGATGTATGCCAGCGCCACTAGCCTCTGGGTAAATTAAGAGGAACCCTCCTGATGTTTTTGGGAGGAGGAGGTTTGGGGTTTTCATCATACAACAGAGCATGATGCTAGCGTATGATAAATTCCCTCCATAGTACAATGCAAACCATATACGAGGTGATAGAGTAAAGCCCTGTAGATATTTCAAGGAAACTCATTGCAATGAATTGGAAATTGATTAAAGTTCACCTATTAAAAAACAAAAAGTACGGCCTCCTCCATAAACCCCTACAGCCGTCCTAACCATCACCAAAATAGATGAATATTCTACCATTTTAGTAGAAATAACCTTTAATCAATTTACCAAAAAGGTGGCCAAAGTAACAGGACCATATAGCTTGCAATTCTGCTAACTGAACTGGTCAAAGACTTTCTACTTTACATTCTAAACACTATTATGATTTCTACACTCAACCTGCGCTATGCTGAACCTGGGGGTGGCCTTGGTGTCTTACAGCCCTGCTCTGGAGGTAGCCCAGGAGTCTTACAGCTCGTACTGGGGGTGGACAAGGTGTCTTGTAGCCCTACTCTTGAGGTGACCCAGGAGTCTTACAGCTCATACTGGGGTGGGCCTGGGTGACTTACAGCTCGAACTGTTGGTGAAACCAGGAGACTTACAGCTGGAAATGGGATATGAAACAGCAGTCTTACAGCTTGCTCAGGGGCTGACACAGGTGTCTTCCAGCCTGCTTTTGGGGTAGCCCAATGGTCTAACAGCTCGCACTGTGGTAGGCCTCAGAGCCTTACAGGCCGATCTGGGGGTGACGCAGAAGTCTTCCATCCGGCCCCGATGGTGTTCCAGGGGTCCGCACAGGCGCAGGTTTTAGCACAACTTTAAGTCAGGTAGGGTATTTCATAAAGATGTACGCCAATGCCGCCAAATGTTAAATAAAGAGGCTGGACCCTTCTGATATATCTGGCATGCTGATATATCCGATGCCAGCGTTTTCATCATACAATAGCGCACAATGTGCCAGAGTATGATAAAATCCTCCCATAGTACAATACAGAACCAGATACAAAGTCATTTGGTTACACTTTGTAAGGTTAACGGAAAACCAAGTAAAGGGGTTCTCCAGTGACATACAAGTTAGCACCTATCCAAAGGACTGGGGGTGACTTCTTGATCGTTAAACATCTCAGTGAGGGGACTCAATATGGAACACGAAAACGGAGCACGTCGTAACCGTGAAGAGGAGAGTAGCCAGTCCCGCATGCACTGGCTGCTCCATCTAGTTCTATGAAGCTGACAGAGATAGCCTGCTCTCAGAGTGACCAGTGGTACCAATAGCTGACTGTAGGGGTGGCCCGGGAGTCTAACATCCTACTATGGTGGTGGCCCTGGAGTCTGACAGCCAGCTCTGGGAGTAGCCAAGTAGTCTGACAGCGCACACTAGGGCTGGAACAGCGTTATGAACAGATGCAGGTTTTAGCGCAATTCTACGCCAGCAAAGGCCCTGCATAGAGATGTATGCCAGCGCCACTAGCCTCTGGGTAAATTAAGAGGAACCCTCCTGATGTTTTTGGGAGGAGGTGGTTTGGGATTTTCATCATACAACAGAGCATGATGCTAGCGTATGATAAATTCCCTCCATAGTACAATGCAAACCATATACGAGGTGATTGAGTAAAGCCCTGTAGATATTTCAAGGAAACTCATTACAATGAATTGGAAATTGATTAAAGTTCACCTATTAAAAAACAAAAAGTACGGCCTCCTCCATAAACCCCTACAGCCGTCCTAACCATCACCAAAAATAACCTTTAATCAATTTACCAAAAAGGTGGCCAAAGTAACAGGACCATATAGCTTGCAATTCTGCTAACTGAACTGGTCAAAGACTTTCTACTTTACATTCTAAACACTATTATGATTTCTACACTCAACCTGCGCTATGCTGAACCTGGGGGTGGCCTTGGTGTCTTACAGCCCTGCTCTGGAGGTAGCCCAGGAGTCTTACAGCTCGTACTGGGGGTGGACAAGGTGTCTTGTAGCCCTACTCTTGAGGTGACCCAGGAGTCTTACAGCTCATACTGGGGTGGACCTGGGTGACTTACAGCTCGAACTGTTGGTGAAACCAGGAGACTTACAGCTGGAAATGGGATATGAAACAGCAGTCTTACAGCTTGCTCAGGGGCTGACACAGGTGTCTTCCAGCCTGCTTTTGGGGTAGCCCAATGGTCTAACAGCTCGCACTGTGGTAGGCCTCAGAGCCTTACAGGCCGATCTGGGGGTGACGCAGAAGTCTTCCATCCGGCCCCGATGGTGTTCCAGGGGTCAGCACAGGCGCAGGTTTTAGCACAACTTTAAGTCAGGTAGGGTATTTCATAAAGATGTACGCCAATGCCGCCAAATGTTAAATAAAGAGGCTGGACCCTTCTGATATATCTGGCATGCTGATATATCCGATGCCAGCGTTTTCATCATACAATAGCGCACAATGTGCCAGAGTATGATAAAATCCTCCCATAGTACAATACAGAACCAGATACAAAGTCATTTGGTTACACTTTGTAAGGTTAACGGAAAACCAAGTAAAGGGGTTCTCCAGTGACATACAAGTTAGCACCTATCCAAAGGACTGGGGGTGACTTCTTGATCGTTAAACATCTCAGTGAGGGGACTCAATATGGAACACGAAAACGGAGCACGTCGTAACCGTGAAGAGGAGAGTAGCCAGTCCCGCATGCACTGGCTGCTCCATCTAGTTCTATGAAGCTGACAGAGATAGCCTGCTCTCAGAGTGACCAGTGGTACCAATAGCTGACTGTAGGGGTGGCCCGGGAGTCTAACATCCTACTATGGTGGTGGCCCTGGAGTCTGACAGCCAGCTCTGGGAGTAGCCAAGTAGTCTGACAGCGCACACTAGGGCTGGAACAGCGTTATGAACAGATGCAGGTTTTAGCGCAATTCTACGCCAGCAAAGGCCCTGCATAGAGATGTATGCCAGCGCCACTAGCCTCTGGGTAAATTAAGAGGAACCCTCCTGATGTTTTTGGGAGGAGGTGGTTTGGGGTTTTCATCATACAACAGAGCATGATGCTAGCGTATGATAAATTCCCTCCATAGTACAATGCAAACCATATACGAGGTGACTGAGTAAAGCCCTGTAGATATTTCAAGGAAACTCATTACAATGAATTGGAAATTGATTAAAGTTCACCTATTAAAAAACAAAAAGTACGGCCTCCTCCATAAACCCCTACAGCCGTCCTAACCATCACCAAAAATAACCTTTAATCAATTTACCAAAAAGGTGGCCAAAGTAACAGGACCATATAGCTTGCAATTCTGCTAACTGAACTGGTCAAAGACTTTCTACTTTACATTCTAAACACTATTATGATTTCTACACTCAACCTGCGCTATGCTGAACCTGGGGGTGGCCTTGGTGTCTTACAGCCCTGCTCTGGAGGTAGCCCAGGAGTCTTACAGCTCGTACTGGGGGTGGACAAGGTGTCTTGTAGCCCTACTCTTGAGGTGACCCAGGAGTCTTACAGCTCATACTGGGGTGGACCTGGGTGACTTACAGCTCGAACTGTTGGTGAAACCAGGAGACTTACAGCTGGAAATGGGATATGAAACAGCAGTCTTACAGCTTGCTCAGGGGCTGACACAGGTGTCTTCCAGCCTGCTTTTGGGGTAGCCCAATGGTCTAACAGCTCGCACTGTGGTAGGCCTCAGAGCCTTACAGGCCTATCTGGGGATGACGCAGAAGTCTTCCATCCGGCCGCGATGGTGTTCCAGGGGTCCGCACAGGCGCAGGTTTTAGCACAACTTTAAGTCAGGTAGGGTATTTCATAAAGATGTACGCCAATGCCGCCAAATGTTAAATAAAGAGGCTGGACCCTTCTGATATATCTGGCATGCTGATATATCCGATGCCAGCGTTTTCATCATACAATAGCGCACAATGTGCCAGAGTATGATAAAATCCTCCCATAGTACAATACAGAACCAGATACAAAGTCATTTGGTTACACTTTGTAAGGTTAACGGAAAACCAAGTAAAGGGGTTCTCCAGTGACATACAAGTTAGCACCTATCCAAAGGACTGGGGGTGACTTCTTGATCGTTAAACATCTCAGTGAGGGGACTCAATATGGAACACGAAAACGGAGCACGTCGTAACCGTGAAGAGGAGAGTAGCCAGTCCCGCATGCACTGGCTGCTCCATCTAGTTCTATGAAGCTGACAGAGATAGCCTGCTCTCAGAGTGACCAGTGGTACCAATAGCTGACTGTAGGGGTGGCCCGGGAGTCTAACATCCTACTATGGTGGTGGCCCTGGAGTCTGACAGCCAGCTCTGGGAGTAGCCAAGTAGTCTGACAGCGCACACTAGGGCTGGAACAGCGTTATGAACAGATGCAGGTTTTAGCGCAATTCTACGCCAGCAAAGGCCCTGCATAGAGATGTATGCCAGCGCCACTAGCCTCTGGGTAAATTAAGAGGAACCCTACTGATGTTTTTGGGAGGAGGTGGTTTGGGGTTTTCATCATACAACAGAGCATGATGCTAGCGTATGATAAATTCCCTCCATAGTACAATGCAAACCATATACGAGGTGATTGAGTAAAGCCCTATAGATATTTCAAGGAAACTCATTACAATGAATTGGAAATTGATTAAAGTTCACCTATTAAAAAACAAAAAGTACGGCCTCCTCCATAAACCCCTACAGCCGTCCTAACCATCACCAAAATAGATGAATATCCTACCATATTAGTAGAAATAACCTTTAATCAATTTACCAAAAAGGTGGCCAAAGTAACAGGACCATATAGCTTGCAATTCTGCTAACTGAACTGGTCAAAGACTTTCTACTTTACATTCTAAACACTATTATGATTTCTACACTCAACCTGCGCTATGCTGAACCTGGGGGTGGCCTTGATGTCTTACAGCCCTGCTCTGGAGGTAGCCCAGGAGTCTTACAGCTCGTACTGGGGGTGGGCAAGGTGTCTTGTAGCCCTACTCTTGAGGTGACCCAGGAGTCTTACAGCTCATACTGGGGTGAACCTGGGTGACTTACAGCTCGAACTGTTGGTGAAACCAGGAGACTTACAGCTGGAAATGGGATATGAAACAGCAGTCTTACAGCTTGCTCAGGGGCTGACACAGGTGTCTTCCAGCCTGCTTTTGGGGTAGCCCAATGGTCTAACAGCTCGCACTGTGGTAGGCCTCAGAGCCTTACAGGCCGATCTGGGGGTGACGCAGAAGTCTTCCATCCGGCCCCGATGGTGTTCCAGGGGTCCGCACAGGCGCAGGTTTTAGCACAACTTTAAGTCAGGTAGGGTATTTCATAAAGATGTACGCCAATGCCGCCAAATGTTAAATAAAGAGGCTGGACCCTTCTGATATATCTGGCATGCTGATATATCCGATGCCAGCGTTTTCATCATACAATAGCGCACAATGTGCCAGAGTATGATAAAATCCTCCCATAGTACAATACAGAACCAGATACAAAGTCATTTGGTTACACTTTGTAAGGTTAACGGAAAACCAAGTAAAGGGGTTCTCCAGTGACATACAAGTTAGCACCTATCCAAAGGACCGGGTGTGACTTCTTGATCTTTAAACATCTCAGTGAGGGGACTCAATATGGAACACGAAAACGGAGCACGTCGTAACCGTGAAGAGGAGAGCAGCCAGTCCCGCATGCACTGGCTGCTCCATCTAGTTCTATGAAGCTGACAGAGATAGCCTGCTCTCAGAGTCACCAGTGGTACCAATAGCTGACTGTAGGGGTGGCCCGGGAGTCTAACATCCTACTATGGTGGTGGCCCTGGAGTCTGACAGCCAGCTCTGGGAGTAGCCAAGTAGTCTGACAGCGCACACTAGGGCTGGAACAGCGTTATGAACAGATGCAGGTTTTAGCGCAATTCTACGCCAGCAAAGGCCCTGCATAGAGATGTATGCCAGCGCCACTAGCCTCTGGGTAAATTAAGAGGAACTCTACTGATGTTTTTGGGAGGAGGTGGTTTGGGGTTTTCATCATACAACAGAGCATGATGCTAGCGTATGATAAATTCCCTCCATAGTACAATGCAAACCATATACGAGGTGATTGAGTAAAGCCCTATAGATATTTCAAGGAAACTCATTACAATGAATTGGAAATTGATTAAAGTTCACCTATTAAAAAACAAAAAGTACGGCCTCCTCCATAAACCCCTACAGCCGTCCTAACCATCACCAAAATAGATGAATATCCTACCATATTAGTAGAAATAACCTTTAATCAATTTACCAAAAAGGTGGCCAAAGTAACAGGACCATATAGCTTGCAATTCTGCTAACTGAACTGGTCAAAGACTTTCTACTTTACATTCTAAACACTATTATGATTTCTACACTCAACCTGCGCTATGCTGAACCTGGGGGTGGCCTTGGTGTCTTACAGCCCTGCTCTGGAGGTAGCCCAGGAGTCTTACAGCTCGTACTGGGGGTGGGCAAGGTGTCTTGTAGCCCTACTCTTGAGGTGACCCAGGAGTCTTACAGCTCATACTGGGGTGGACCTGGGTGACTTACAGCTCGAACTGTTGGTGAAACCAGGAGACTTACAGCTGGAAATGGGATATGAAACAGCAGTCTTACAGCTTGCTCAGGGGCTGACACAGGTGTCTTCCAGCCTGCTTTTGGGGTAGCCCAATGGTCTAACAGCTCGCACTGTGGTAGGCCTCAGAGCCTTACAGGCCGATCTGGGGGTGACGCAGAAGTCTTCCATCCGGCCCCGATGGTGTTCCAGGGGTCCGCACAGGCGCAGGTTTTAGCACAACTTTAAGTCAGGTAGGGTATTTCATAAAGATGTACGCCAATGCCGCCAAATGTTAAATAAAGAGGCTGGACCCTTCTGATATATCTGGCATGCTGATATATCCGATGCCAGCGTTTTCATCATACAATAGCGCACAATGTGCCAGAGTATGATAAAATCCTCCCATAGTACAATACAGAACCAGATACAAAGTCATTTGGTTACACTTTGTAAGGTTAACGGAAAACCAAGTAAAGGGGTTCTCCAGTGACATACAAGTTAGCACCTATCCAAAGGACTGGGGGTGACTTCTTGATCGTTAAACATCTCAGTGAGGGGACTCAATATGGAACACGAAAACGGAGCACGTCGTAACCGTGAAGAGGAGAGTAGCCAGTCCCGCATGCACTGGCTGCTCCATCTAGTTCTATGAAGCTGACAGAGATAGCCTGCTCTCAGAGTGACCAGTGGTACCAATAGCTGACTGTAGGGGTGGCCCGGGAGTCTAACATCCTACTATGGTGGTGGCCCTGGAGTCTGACAGCCAGCTCTGGGAGTAGCCAAGTAGTCTGACAGCGCACACTAGGGCTGGAACAGCGTTATGAACAGATGCAGGTTTTAGCGCAATTCTACGCCAGCAAAGGCCCTGCATAGAGATGTATGCCAGCGCCACTAGCCTCTGGGTAAATTAAGAGGAACCCTCCTGATGTTTTTGGGAGGAGGTGGTTTGGGGTTTTCATCATACAACAGAGCATGATGCTAGCGTATGATAAATTCCCTCCATAGTACAATGCAAACCATATACGAGGTGATTGAGTAAAGCCCTATAGATATTTCAAGGAAACTCATTACAATGAATTGGAAATTGATTAAAGTTCACCTATTAAAAAACAAAAAGTACGGCCTCCTCCATAAACCCCTACAGCCGTCCTAACCATCACCAAAATAGATGAATATCCTACCATATTAGTAGAAATAACCTTTAATCAATTTACCAAAAAGG
Source organism: Engystomops pustulosus (assembly GCF_040894005.1). NCBI lineage: Eukaryota > Metazoa > Chordata > Amphibia > Anura > Leptodactylidae > Engystomops > Engystomops pustulosus. The sequence goes on along the minus strand of NW_027285041.1, from coordinate 64,515 downwards.
TGGCCAAAGTAACAGGACCATATAGCTTGCAATTCTGCTAACTGAACTGGTCAAAGACTTTCTACTTTACATTCTAAACACTATTATGATTTCTACACTCAACCTGCGCTATGCTGAACCTGGGGGTGGCCTTGGTGTCTTACAGCCCTGCTCTGGAGGTAGCCCAGGAGTCTTACAGCTCGTACTGGGGGTGGACAAGGTGTCTTGTAGCCCTACTCTTGAGGTGACCCAGGAGTCTTACAGCTCATACTGGGGTGGACCTGGGTGACTTACAGCTCGAACTGTTGGTGAAACCAGGAGACTTACAGCTGGAAATGGGATATGAAACAGCAGTCTTACAGCTTGCTCAGGGGCTGACACAGGTGTCTTCCAGCCTGCTTTTGGGGTAGCCCAATGGTCTAACAGCTCGCACTGTGGTAGGCCTCAGAGCCTTACAGGCCTATCTGGGGATGACGCAGAAGTCTTCCATCCGGCCCCGATGGTGTTCCAGGGGTCCGCACAGGCGCAGGTTTTAGCACAACTTTAAGTCAGGTAGGGTATTTCATAAAGATGTACGCCAATGCCGCCAAATGTTAAATAAAGAGGCTGGACCCTTCTGATATATCTGGCATGCTGATATATCCGATGCCAGCGTTTTCATCATACAATAGCGCACAATGTGCCAGAGTATGATAAAATCCTCCCATAGTACAATACAGAACCAGATACAAAGTCATTTGGTTACACTTTGTAAGGTTAACGGAAAACCAAGTAAAGGGGTTCTCCAGTGACATACAAGTTAGCACCTATCCAAAGGACTGGGGGTGACTTCTTGATCGTTAAACATCTCAGTGAGGGGACTCAATATAGAACACGAAAACAGAGCACGTCGTAACCGTGAAGAGGAGAGTAGCAAGTCCCGCATGCACTGGCTGCTCCATCTAGTTCTATGAAGCTGACAGAGATAGCCTGCTCTCAGAGTGACCAGTGGTACCAATAGCTGACTGTAGGGGTGGCCCGGGAGTCTAACATTCTACTATGGTGGTGGCCCTGGAGTCTGACAGCCAGCTCTGGGAGTAGCCAAGTAGTCTGACAGCGCACACTAGGGCTGGAACAGCGTTATGAACAGATGCAGGTTTTAGCGCAATTCTACGCCAGCAAAGGCCCTGCATAGAGATGTATGCCAGCGCCACTAGCCTCTGGGTAAATTAAGAGGAACCCTCCTGATGTTTTTGGGAGGAGGAGGTTTGGGGTTTTCATCATACAACAGAGCATGATGCTAGCGTATGATAAATTCCCTCCATAGTACAATGCAAACCATATACGAGGTGATAGAGTAAAGCCCTGTAGATATTTCAAGGAAACTCATTGCAATGAATTGGAAATTGATTAAAGTTCACCTATTAAAAAACAAAAAGTACGGCCTCCTCCATAAACCCCTACAGCCGTCCTAACCATCACCAAAATAGATGAATATTCTACCATTTTAGTAGAAATAACCTTTAATCAATTTACCAAAAAGGTGGCCAAAGTAACAGGACCATATAGCTTGCAATTCTGCTAACTGAACTGGTCAAAGACTTTCTACTTTACATTCTAAACACTATTATGATTTCTACACTCAACCTGCGCTATGCTGAACCTGGGGGTGGCCTTGGTGTCTTACAGCCCTGCTCTGGAGGTAGCCCAGGAGTCTTACAGCTCGTACTGGGGGTGGACAAGGTGTCTTGTAGCCCTACTCTTGAGGTGACCCAGGAGTCTTACAGCTCATACTGGGGTGGGCCTGGGTGACTTACAGCTCGAACTGTTGGTGAAACCAGGAGACTTACAGCTGGAAATGGGATATGAAACAGCAGTCTTACAGCTTGCTCAGGGGCTGACACAGGTGTCTTCCAGCCTGCTTTTGGGGTAGCCCAATGGTCTAACAGCTCGCACTGTGGTAGGCCTCAGAGCCTTACAGGCCGATCTGGGGGTGACGCAGAAGTCTTCCATCCGGCCCCGATGGTGTTCCAGGGGTCCGCACAGGCGCAGGTTTTAGCACAACTTTAAGTCAGGTAGGGTATTTCATAAAGATGTACGCCAATGCCGCCAAATGTTAAATAAAGAGGCTGGACCCTTCTGATATATCTGGCATGCTGATATATCCGATGCCAGCGTTTTCATCATACAATAGCGCACAATGTGCCAGAGTATGATAAAATCCTCCCATAGTACAATACAGAACCAGATACAAAGTCATTTGGTTACACTTTGTAAGGTTAACGGAAAACCAAGTAAAGGGGTTCTCCAGTGACATACAAGTTAGCACCTATCCAAAGGACTGGGGGTGACTTCTTGATCGTTAAACATCTCAGTGAGGGGACTCAATATGGAACACGAAAACGGAGCACGTCGTAACCGTGAAGAGGAGAGTAGCCAGTCCCGCATGCACTGGCTGCTCCATCTAGTTCTATGAAGCTGACAGAGATAGCCTGCTCTCAGAGTGACCAGTGGTACCAATAGCTGACTGTAGGGGTGGCCCGGGAGTCTAACATCCTACTATGGTGGTGGCCCTGGAGTCTGACAGCCAGCTCTGGGAGTAGCCAAGTAGTCTGACAGCGCACACTAGGGCTGGAACAGCGTTATGAACAGATGCAGGTTTTAGCGCAATTCTACGCCAGCAAAGGCCCTGCATAGAGATGTATGCCAGCGCCACTAGCCTCTGGGTAAATTAAGAGGAACCCTCCTGATGTTTTTGGGAGGAGGTGGTTTGGGATTTTCATCATACAACAGAGCATGATGCTAGCGTATGATAAATTCCCTCCATAGTACAATGCAAACCATATACGAGGTGATTGAGTAAAGCCCTGTAGATATTTCAAGGAAACTCATTACAATGAATTGGAAATTGATTAAAGTTCACCTATTAAAAAACAAAAAGTACGGCCTCCTCCATAAACCCCTACAGCCGTCCTAACCATCACCAAAAATAACCTTTAATCAATTTACCAAAAAGGTGGCCAAAGTAACAGGACCATATAGCTTGCAATTCTGCTAACTGAACTGGTCAAAGACTTTCTACTTTACATTCTAAACACTATTATGATTTCTACACTCAACCTGCGCTATGCTGAACCTGGGGGTGGCCTTGGTGTCTTACAGCCCTGCTCTGGAGGTAGCCCAGGAGTCTTACAGCTCGTACTGGGGGTGGACAAGGTGTCTTGTAGCCCTACTCTTGAGGTGACCCAGGAGTCTTACAGCTCATACTGGGGTGGACCTGGGTGACTTACAGCTCGAACTGTTGGTGAAACCAGGAGACTTACAGCTGGAAATGGGATATGAAACAGCAGTCTTACAGCTTGCTCAGGGGCTGACACAGGTGTCTTCCAGCCTGCTTTTGGGGTAGCCCAATGGTCTAACAGCTCGCACTGTGGTAGGCCTCAGAGCCTTACAGGCCGATCTGGGGGTGACGCAGAAGTCTTCCATCCGGCCCCGATGGTGTTCCAGGGGTCCGCACAGGCGCAGGTTTTAGCACAACTTTAAGTCAGGTAGGGTATTTCATAAAGATGTACGCCAATGCCGCCAAATGTTAAATAAAGAGGCTGGACCCTTCTGATATATCTGGCATGCTGATATATCCGATGCCAGCGTTTTCATCATACAATAGCGCACAATGTGCCAGAGTATGATAAAATCCTCCCATAGTACAATACAGAACCAGATACAAAGTCATTTGGTTACACTTTGTAAGGTTAACGGAAAACCAAGTAAAGGGGTTCTCCAGTGACATACAAGTTAGCACCTATCCAAAGGACTGGGGGTGACTTCTTGATCGTTAAACATCTCAGTGAGGGGACTCAATATGGAACACGAAAACGGAGCACGTCGTAACCGTGAAGAGGAGAGTAGCCAGTCCCGCATGCACTGGCTGCTCCATCTAGTTCTATGAAGCTGACAGAGATAGCCTGCTCTCAGAGTGACCAGTGGTACCAATAGCTGACTGTAGGGGTGGCCCGGGAGTCTAACATCCTACTATGGTGGTGGCCCTGGAGTCTGACAGCCAGCTCTGGGAGTAGCCAAGTAGTCTGACAGCGCACACTAGGGCTGGAACAGCGTTATGAACAGATGCAGGTTTTAGCGCAATTCTACGCCAGCAAAGGCCCTGCATAGAGATGTATGCCAGCGCCACTAGCCTCTGGGTAAATTAAGAGGAACCCTCCTGATGTTTTTGGGAGGAGGTGGTTTGGGATTTTCATCATACAACAGAGCATGATGCTAGCGTATGATAAATTCCCTCCATAGTACAATGCAAACCATATACGAGGTGATTGAGTAAAGCCCTGTAGATATTTCAAGGAAACTCATTACAATGAATTGGAAATTGATTAAAGTTCACCTATTAAAAAACAAAAAGTACGGCCTCCTCCATAAACCCCTACAGCCGTCCTAACCATCACCAAAAATAACCTTTAATCAATTTACCAAAAAGGTGGCCAAAGTAACAGGACCATATAGCTTGCAATTCTGCTAACTGAACTGGTCAAAGACTTTCTACTTTACATTCTAAACACTATTATGATTTCTACACTCAACCTGCGCTATGCTGAACCTGGGGGTGGCCTTGGTGTCTTACAGCCCTGCTCTGGAGGTAGCCCAGGAGTCTTACAGCTCGTACTGGGGGTGGACAAGGTGTCTTGTAGCCCTACTCTTGAGGTGACCCAGGAGTCTTACAGCTCATACTGGGGTGGACCTGGGTGACTTACAGCTCGAACTGTTGGTGAAACCAGGAGACTTACAGCTGGAAATGGGATATGAAACAGCAGTCTTACAGCTTGCTCAGGGGCTGACACAGGTGTCTTCCAGCCTGCTTTTGGGGTAGCCCAATGGTCTAACAGCTCACACTGTGGTAGGCCTCAGAGCCTTACAGGCCTATCTGGGGATGACGCAGAAGTCTTCCATCCGGCCCCGATGGTGTTCCAGGGGTCCGCACAGGCGCAGGTTTTAGCACAACTTTAAGTCAGGTAGGGTATTTCATAAAGATGTACGCCAATGCCGCCAAATGTTAAATAAAGAGGCTGGACCCTTCTGATATATCTGGCATGCTGATATATCCGATGCCAGCGTTTTCATCATACAATAGCGCACAATGTGCCAGAGTATGATAAAATCCTCCCATAGTACAATACAGAACCAGATACAAAGTCATTTGGTTACACTTTGTAAGGTTAACGGAAAACCAAGTAAAGGGGTTCTCCAGTGACATACAAGTTAGCACCTATCCAAAGGACTGGGGGTGACTTCTTGATCGTTAAACATCTCAGTGAGGGGACTCAATATAGAACACGAAAACAGAGCACGTTGTAACCGTGAAGAGGAGAGTAGCAAGTCCCGCATGCACTGGCTGCTCCATCTAGTTCTATGAAGCTGACAGAGATAGCCTGCTCTCAGAGTGACCAGTGGTACCAATAGCTGACTGTAGGGGTGGCCCGGGAGTCTAACATTCTACTATGGTGGTGGCCCTGGAGTCTGACAGCCAGCTCTGGGAGTAGCCAAGTAGTCTGACAGCGCACACTAGGGCTGGAACAGCGTTATGAACAGATGCAGGTTTTAGCGCAATTCTACGCCAGCAAAGGCCCTGCATAGAGATGTATGCCAGCGCCACTAGCCTCTGGGTAAATTAAGAGGAACCCTCCTGATGTTTTTGGGAGGAGGAGGTTTGGGGTTTTCATCATACAACAGAGCATGATGCTAGCGTATGATAAATTCCCTCCATAGTACAATGCAAACCATATACGAGGTGATAGAGTAAAGCCCTGTAGATATTTCAAGGAAACTCATTGCAATGAATTGGAAATTGATTAAAGTTCACCTATTAAAAAACAAAAAGTACGGCCTCCTCCATAAACCCCTACAGCCGTCCTAACCATCACCAAAATAGATGAATATTCTACCATTTTAGTAGAAATAACCTTTAATCAATTTACCAAAAAGGTGGCCAAAGTAACAGGACCATATAGCTTGCAATTCTGCTAACTGAACTGGTCAAAGACTTTCTACTTTACATTCTAAACACTATTATGATTTCTACACTCAACCTGCGCTATGCTGAACCTGGGGGTGGCCTTGGTGTCTTACAGCCCTGCTCTGGAGGTAGCCCAGGAGTCTTACAGCTCGTACTGGGGGTGGACAAGGTGTCTTGTAGCCCTACTCTTGAGGTGACCCAGGAGTCTTACAGCTCATACTGGGGTGGACCTGGGTGACTTACAGCTCGAACTGTTGGTGAAACCAGGAGACTTACAGCTGGAAATGGGATATGAAACAGCAGTCTTACAGCTTGCTCAGGGGCTGACACAGGTGTCTTCCAGCCTGCTTTTGGGGTAGCCCAATGGTCTAACAGCTCGCACTGTGGTAGGCCTCAAAGCCTTACAGGCCTATCTGGGGATGACGCAGAAGTCTTCCATCCGGCCCCGATGGTGTTCCAGGGGTCCGCACAGGCGCAGGTTTTAGCACAACTTTAAGTCAGGTAGGGTATTTCATAAAGATGTACGCCAATGCCGCCAAATGTTAAATAAAGAGGCTGGACCCTTCTGATATATCTGGCATGCTGATATATCCGATGCCAGCGTTTTCATCATACAATAGCGCACAATGTGCCAGAGTATGATAAAATCCTCCCATAGTACAATACAGAACCAGATACAAAGTCATTTGGTTACACTTTGTAAGGTTAACGGAAAACCAAGTAAAGGGGTTCTCCAGTGACATACAAGTTAGCACCTATCCAAAGGACTGGGGGTGACTTCTTGATCGTTAAACATCTCAGTGAGGGGACTCAATATGGAACACGAAAACAGAGCACGTTGTAACCGTGAAGAGGAGAGTAGCCAGTCCCGCATGCACTGGCTGCTCCATCTAGTTCTATGAAGCTGACAGAGATAGCCTGCTCTCAGAGTGACCAGTGGTACCAATAGCTGACTGTAGGGGTGGCCCGGGAGTCTAACATCCTACTATGGTGGTGGCCCTGGAGTCTGACAGCCAGCTCTGGGAGTAGCCAAGTAGTCTGACAGCGCACACTAGGGCTGGAACAGCGTTATGAACAGATGCAGGTTTTAGCGCAATTCTACGCCAGCAAAGGCCCTGCATAGAGATGTATGCCAGCGCCACTAGCCTCTGGGTAAATTAAGAGGAACCCTCCTGATGTTTTTGGGAGGAGGTGGTTTGGGGTTTTCATCATACAACAGAGCATGATGCTAGCGTATGATAAATTCCCTCCATAGTACAATGCAAACCATATACGAGGTGATTGAGTAAAGCCCTGTAGATATTTCAAGGAAACTCATTACAATGAATTGGAAATTGATTAAAGTTCACCTATTAAAAAACAAAAAGTACGGCCTCCTCCATAAACCCCTACAGCCGTCCTAACCATCACCAAAAATAACCTTTAATCAATTTACCAAAAAGGTGGCCAAAGTAACAGGACCATATAGCTTGCAATTCTGCTAACTGAACTGGTCAAAGACTTTCTACTTTACATTCTAAACACTATTATGATTTCTACACTCAACCTGCGCTATGCTGAACCTGGGGGTGGCCTTGGTGTCTTACAGCCCTGCTCTGGAGGTAGCCCAGGAGTCTTACAGCTCGTACTGGGGGTGGACAAGGTGTCTTGTAGCCCTACTCTTGAGGTGACCCAGGAGTCTTACAGCTCATACTGGGGTGGACCTGGGTGACTTACAGCTCGAACTGTTGGTGAAACCAGGAGACTTACAGCTGGAAATGGGATATGAAACAGCAGTCTTACAGCTTGCTCAGGGGCTGACACAGGTGTCTTCCAGCCTGCTTTTGGGGTAGCCCAATGGTCTAACAGCTCGCACTGTGGTAGGCCTCAGAGCCTTACAGGCCTATCTGGGGATGACGCAGAAGTCTTCCATCCGGCCCCGATGGTGTTCCAGGGGTCCGCACAGGCGCAGGTTTTAGCACAACTTTAAGTCAGGTAGGGTATTTCATAAAGATGTACGCCAATGCCGCCAAATGTTAAATAAAGAGGCTGGACCCTTCTGATATATCTGGCATGCTGATATATCCGATGCCAGCGTTTTCATCATACAATAGCGCACAATGTGCCAGAGTATGATAAAATCCTCCCATAGTACAATACAGAACCAGATACAAAGTCATTTGGTTACACTTTGTAAGGTTAACGGAAAACCAAGTAAAGGGGTTCTCCAGTGACATACAAGTTAGCACCTATCCAAAGGACTGGGGGTGACTTCTTGATCGTTAAACATCTCAGTGAGGGGACTCAATATGGAACACGAAAACGGAGCACGTCGTAACCGTGAAGAGGAGAGTAGCCAGTCCCGCATGCACTGGCTGCTCCATCTAGTTCTATGAAGCTGACAGAGATAGCCTGCTCTCAGAGTGACCAGTGGTACCAATAGCTGACTGTAGGGGTGGCCCGGGAGTCTAACATCCTACTATGGTGGTGGCCCTGGAGTCTGACAGCCAGCTCTGGGAGTAGCCAAGTAGTCTGACAGCGCACACTAGGGCTGGAACAGCGTTATGAACAGATGCAGGTTTTAGCGCAATTCTACGCCAGCAAAGGCCCTGCATAGAGATGTATGCCAGCGCCACTAGCCTCTGGGTAAATTAAGAGGAACCCTACTGATGTTTTTGGGAGGAGGTGGTTTGGGGTTTTCATCATACAACAGAGCATGATGCTAGCGTATGATAAATTCCCTCCATAGTACAATGCAAACCATATACGAGGTGATTGAGTAAAGCCCTATAGATATTTCAAGGAAACTCATTACAATGAATTGGAAATTGATTAAAGTTCACCTATTAAAAAACAAAAAGTACGGCCTCCTCCATAAACCCCTACAGCCGTCCTAACCATCACCAAAATAGATGAATATCCTACCATATTAGTAGAAATAACCTTTAATCAATTTACCAAAAAGGTGGCCAAAGTAACAGGACCATATAGCTTGCAATTCTGCTAACTGAACTGGTCAAAGACTTTCTACTTTACATTCTAAACACTATTATGATTTCTACACTCAACCTGCGCTATGCTGAACCTGGGGGTGGCCTTGATGTCTTACAGCCCTGCTCTGGAGGTAGCCCAGGAGTCTTACAGCTCGTACTGGGGGTGGGCAAGGTGTCTTGTAGCCCTACTCTTGAGGTGACCCAGGAGTCTTACAGCTCATACTGGGGTGGACCTGGGTGACTTACAGCTCGAACTGTTGGTGAAACCAGGAGACTTACAGCTGGAAATGGGATATGAAACAGCAGTCTTACAGCTTGCTCAGGGGCTGACACAGGTGTCTTCCAGCCTGCTTTTGGGGTAGCCCAATGGTCTAACAGCTCGCACTGTGGTAGGCCTCAGAGCCTTACAGGCCGATCTGGGGGTGACGCAGAAGTCTTCCATCCGGCCCCGATGGTGTTCCAGGGGTCCGCACAGGCGCAGGTTTTAGCACAACTTTAAGTCAGGTAGGGTATTTCATAAAGATGTACGCCAATGCCGCCAAATGTTAAATAAAGAGGCTAGACCCTTCTGATATATCTGGCATGCTGTTATATCTGATGCCAGCGTTTTCATCATACAATAGCGCACAATGTGCCAGAGTATGATAAAATCCTCCCATAGTACAATACAGAACCAGATACAAAGTCATTTGGTTACACTTTGTAAGGTTAACGGAAAACCAAGTAAAGGGGTTCTCCAGTGACATACAAGTTAGCACCTATCCAAAGGACTGGGGGTGACTTCTTGATCGTTAAACATCTCAGTGAGGGGACTCAATATGGAACACGAAAACGGAGCACGTCGTAACCGTGAAGAGGAGAGTAGCCAGTCCCGCATGCACTGGCTGCTCCATCTAGTTCTATGAAGCTGACAGAGATAGCCTGCTCTCAGAGTGACCAGTGGTACCAATAGCTGACTGTAGGGGTGGCCCGGGAGTCTAACATCCTACTATGGTGGTGGCCCTGGAGTCTGACAGCCAGCTCTGGGAGTAGCCAAGTAGTCTGACAGCGCACACTAGGGCTGGAACAGCGTTATGAACAGATGCAGGTTTTAGTGCAATTCAACGCCAGCAAAGGCCCTGCATAGAGATGTATGCCAGCGCCACTAGCCTCTGGGTAAATTAAGAGGAACCCTCCTGATGTTTTTGGGAGGAGGTGGCTTGGGGTTTTCATCATACAACAGAGCATGATGCTAGCGTATGATAAATTCCCTCCATAGTACAATGCAAACCATATACGAGGTGATTGAGTAAAGCCCTATAGATATTTCAAGGAAACTCATTACATTGAATTGGAAATTGATTAAAGTTCACCTATTAAAAAACAAAAAGTACGGCCTCCTCCATAAACCCCTACAGCCGTCCTAACCATCACCAAAATAGATGAATATCCTACCATATTAGTAGAAATAACCTTTAATCAATTTACCAAAAAGGTGGCCAAAGTAACAGGACCATATAGCTTGCAATTCTGCTAACTGAACTGGTCAAAGACTTTCTACTTTACATTCTAAACACTATTATGATTTCTACACTCAACCTGCGCTATGCTGAACCTGGGGGTGGCCTTGGTGTCTTACAGCCCTGCTCTGGAGGTAGCCAAGGAGTCTTACAGCTCGTACTGGGGGTGGGCAAGGTGTCTTGTAGCCCTACTCTTGAGGTGACCCAGGAGTCTTACAGCTCATACTGGGGTGGACCTGGGTGACTTACAGCTCGAACTGTTGGTGAAACCAGGAGACTTACAGCTGGAAATGGGATATGAAACAGCAGTCTTACAGCTTGCTCAGGGGCTGACACAGGTGTCTTCCAGCCTGCTTTTGGGGTAGCCCAATGGTCTAACAGCTCGCACTGTGGTAGGCCTCAGAGCCTTACAGGCCGATCTGGGGGTGACGCAGAAGTCTTCCATCCGGCCCCGATGGTGTTCCAGGGGTCCGCACAGGCGCAGGTTTTAGCACAACTTTAAGTCAGGTAGGGTATTTCATAAAGATGTACGCCAATGGCGCCAAATGTTAAATAAAGAGGCTGGACCCTTCTGATATATCTGGCATGCTGATATATCTGATGCCAGCGTTTTCATCATACAATAGCGCACAATGTGCCAGAGTATGATAAAATCCTCCCATAGTACAATACAGAACCAGATACAAAGTCATTTGGTTACACTTTGTAAGGTTAACGGAAAACCAAGTAAAGGGGTTCTCCAGTGACATACAAGTTAGCACCTATCCAAAGGACTGGGGGTGACTTCTTGATCGTTGAACATCTCAGTGAGGGGACTCAATATGGAACACGAAAACGGAGCACGTCGTAACCGTGAAGAGGAAAGTAGCCAGTCCCGCATGTACTGGCTGCTCCATCTAGTTCTATGAAGCTGACAGAGATAGCCTGCTCTCAGAGTGACCAGTGGTACCAATAGCTGACTGTAGGGGTGGCCCGGGAGTCTAACATCCTACTATGGTGGTGGCCCTGGAGTCTGACAGCCAGCTCTGGGAGTAGCCAAGTAGTCTGACAGCGCACACTAGGGCTGGAACAGCGTTATGAACAGATGCAGGTTTTAGCGCAATTCTACGCCAGCAAAGGCCCTGCATAGAGATGTATGCCAGCGCCACTAGCCTCTGGGTAAATTAAGAGGAACCCTCCTGATGTTTTTGGGAGGAGGTGGTTTGGGGTTTTCATCATACAACAGAGCATGATGCTAGCGTATGATAAATTCCCTCCATAGTACAATGCAAACCATATACGAGGTGATTGAGTAAAGCCCTATAGATATTTCAAGGAAACTCATTACATTGAATTGGAAATTGATTAAAGTTCACCTATTAAAAAACAAAAAGTACGGCCTCCTCCATAAACCCCTACAGCCGTCCTAACCATCACCAAAATAGATGAATATCCTACCATATTAGTAGAAATAACCTTTAATCAATTTACCAAAAAGGTGGCCAAAGTAACAGGACCATATAGCTTGCAATTCTGCTAACTGAACTGGTCAAAGACTTTCTACTTTACATTCTAAACACTATTATGATTTCTACACTCAACCTGCGCTATGCTGAACCTGGGGGTGGCCTTGGTGTCTTACAGCCCTGCTCTGGAGGTAGCCCAGGAGTCTTACAGCTCGTACTGGGGGTGGACAAGGTGTCTTGTAGCCCTACTCTTGAGGTGACCCAGGAGTCTTACAGCTCATACTGGGGTGGACCTGGGTGACTTACAGCTCGAACTGTTGGTGAAACCAGGAGACTTACAGCTGGAAATGGGATATGAAACAGCAGTCTTACAGCTTGCTCAGGGGCTGACACAGGTGTCTTCCAGCCTGCTTTTGGGGTAGCCCAATGGTCTAACAGCTCGCACTGTGGTAGGCCTCAGAGCCTTACAGGCCGATCTGGGGGTGACGCAGAAGTCTTCCATCCGGCCCCGATGGTGTTCCAGGGGTCCGCACAGGCGCAGGTTTTAGCACAACTTTAAGTCAGGTAGGGTATTTCATAAAGATGTACGCCAATGCCGCCAAATGTTAAATAAAGAGGCTGGACCCTTCTGATATATCTGGCATGCTGATATATCCGATGCCAGCGTTTTCATCATACAATAGCGCACAATGTGCCAGAGTATGATAAAATCCTCCCATAGTACAATACAGAACCAGATACAAAGTCATTTGGTTACACTTTGTAAGGTTAACGGAAAACCAAGTAAAGGGGTTCTCCAGTGACATACAAGTTAGCACCTATCCAAAGGACTGGGGGTGACTTCTTGATCGTTAAACATCTCAGTGAGGGGACTCAATATGGAACACGAAAACGGAGCACGTCGTAACCGTGAAGAGGAGAGTAGCCAGTCCCGCATGCACTGGCTGCTCCATCTAGTTCTATGAAGCTGACAGAGATAGCCTGCTCTCAGAGTGACCAGTGGTACCAATAGCTGACTGTAGGGGTGGCCCGGGAGTCTAACATCCTACTATGGTGGTGGCCCTGGAGTCTGACAGCCAGCTCTGGGAGTAGCCAAGTAGTCTGACAGCGCACACTAGGGCTGGAACAGCGTTATGAACAGATGCAGGTTTTAGCGCAATTCTACGCCAGCAAAGGCCCTGCATAGAGATGTATGCCAGCGCCACTAGCCTCTGGGTAAATTAAGAGGAACCCTACTGATGTTTTTGGGAGGAGGTGGTTTGGGGTTTTCATCATACAACAGAGCATGATGCTAGCGTATGATAAATTCCCTCCATAGTACAATGCAAACCATATACGAGGTGATTGAGTAAAGCCCTATAGATATTTCAAGGAAACTCATTACAATGAATTGGAAATTGATTAAAGTTCACCTATTAAAAAACAAAAAGTACGGCCTCCTCCATAAACCCCTACAGCCGTCCTAACCATCACCAAAATAGATGAATATCCTACCATATTAGTAGAAATAACCTTTAATCAATTTACCAAAAAGGTGGCCAAAGTAACAGGACCATATAGCTTGCAATTCTGCTAACTGAACTGGTCAAAGACTTTCTACTTTACATTCTAAACACTATTATGATTTCTACACTCAACCTGCGCTATGCTGAACCTGGGGGTGGCCTTGATGTCTTACAGCCCTGCTCTGGAGGTAGCCCAGGAGTCTTACAGCTCGTACTGGGGGTGGGCAAGGTGTCTTGTAGCCCTACTCTTGAGGTGACCCAGGAGTCTTACAGCTCATACTGGGGTGGACCTGGGTGACTTACAGCTCGAACTGTTGGTGAAACCAGGAGACTTACAGCTGGAAATGGGATATGAAACAGCAGTCTTACAGCTTGCTCAGGGGCTGACACAGGTGTCTTCCAGCCTGCTTTTGGGGTAGCCCAATGGTCTAACAGCTCGCACTGTGGTAGGCCTCAGAGCCTTACAGGCCGATCTGGGGGTGACGCAGAAGTCTTCCATCCGGCCCCGATGGTGTTCCAGGGGTCCGCACAGGCGCAGGTTTTAGCACAACTTTAAGTCAGGTAGGGTATTTCATAAAGATGTACGCCAATGCCGCCAAATGTTAAATAAAGAGGCTGGACCCTTCTGATATATCTGGCATGCTGTTATATCTGATGCCAGCGTTTTCATCATACAATAGCGCACAATGTGCCAGAGTATGATAAAATCCTCCCATAGTACAATACAGAACCAGATACAAAGTCATTTGGTTACACTTTGTAAGGTTAACGGAAAACCAAGTAAAGGGGTTCTCCAGTGACATACAAGTTAGCACCTATCCAAAGGACTGGGGGTGACTTCTTGATCGTTGAACATCTCAGTGAGGGGACTCAATATGGAACACGAAAACGGAGCACGTCGTAACCGTGAAGAGGAGAGTAGCCAGTCCCGCATGTACTGGCTGCTCCATCTAGTTCTATGAAGCTGACAGAGATAGCCTGCTCTCAGAGTGACCAGTGGTACCAATAGCTGACTGTAGGGGTGGCCCGGGAGTCTAACATCCTACTATGGTGGTGGCCCTGGAGTCTGACAGCCAGCTCTGGGAGTAGCCAAGTAGTCTGACAGCGCACACTAGGGCTGGAACAGCGTTATGAACAGATGCAGGTTTTAGCGCAATTCTACGCCAGCAAAGGCCCTGCATAGAGATGTATGCCAGCGCCACTAGCCTCTGGGTAAATTAAGAGGAACCCTCCTGATGTTTTTGGGAGGAGGTGGTTTGGGGTTTTCATCATACAACAGAGCATGATGCTAGCGTATGATAAATTCCCTCCATAGTACAATGCAAACCATATACGAGGTGATTGAGTAAAGCCCTATAGATATTTCAAGGAAACTCATTACATTGAATTGGAAATTGATTAAAGTTCACCTATTAAAAAACAAAAAGTACGGCCTCCTCCATAAACCCCTACAGCCGTCCTAACCATCACCAAAATAGATGAATATCCTACCATATTAGTAGAAATAACCTTTAATCAATTTACCAAAAAGGTGGCCAAAGTAACAGGACCATATAGCTTGCAATTCTGCTAACTGAACTGGTCAAAGACTTTCTACTTTACATTCTAAACACTATTATGATTTCTACACTCAACCTGCGCTATGCTGAACCTGGGGGTGGCCTTGGTGTCTTACAGCCCTGCTCTGGAGGTAGCCCAGGAGTCTTACAGCTCGTACTGGGGGTGGACAAGGTGTCTTGTAGCCCTACTCTTGAGGTGACCCAGGAGTCTTACAGCTCATACTGGGGTGGACCTGGGTGACTTACAGCTCGAACTGTTGGTGAAACCAGGAGACTTACAGCTGGAAATGGGATATGAAACAGCAGTCTTACAGCTTGCTCAGGGGCTGACACAGGTGTCTTCCAGCCTGCTTTTGGGGTAGCCCAATGGTCTAACAGCTCGCACTGTGGTAGGCCTCAGAGCCTTACAGGCCTATCTGGGGATGACGCAGAAGTCTTCCATCCAGCCCCGATGGTGTTCCAGGGGTCCGCACAGGCGCAGGTTTTAGCACAACTTTAAGTCAGGTAGGGTATTTCATAAAGATGTACGCCAATGCCGCCAAATGTTAAATAAAGAGGCTGGACCCTTCTGATATATCTGGCATGCTGATATATCCGATGCCAGCGTTTTCATCATACAATAGCGCACAATGTGCCAGAGTATGATAAAATCCTCCCATAGTACAATACAGAACCAGATACAAAGTCATTTGGTTACACTTTGTAAGGTTAACGGAAAACCAAGTAAAGGGGTTCTCCAGTGACATACAAGTTAGCACCTATCCAAAGGACTGGGGGTGACTTCTTGATCGTTAAACATCTCAGTGAGGGGACTCAATATAGAACACGAAAACAGAGCACGTTGTAACCGTGAAGAGGAGAGTAGCAAGTCCCGCATGCACTGGCTGCTCCATCTAGTTCTATGAAGCTGACAGAGATAGCCTGCTCTCAGAGTGACCAGTGGTACCAATAGCTGACTGTAGGGGTGGCCCGGGAGTCTAACATTCTACTATGGTGGTGGCCCTGGAGTCTGACAGCCAGCTCTGGGAGTAGCCAAGTAGTCTGACAGCGCACACTAGGGCTGGAACAGCGTTATGAACAGATGCAGGTTTTAGCGCAATTCTACGCCAGCAAAGGCCCTGCATAGAGATGTATGCCAGCGCCACTAGCCTCTGGGTAAATTAAGAGGAACCCTCCTGATGTTTTTGGGAGGAGGAGGTTTGGGGTTTTCATCATACAACAGAGCATGATGCTAGCGTATGATAAATTCCCTCCATAGTACAATGCAAACCATATACGAGGTGATTGAGTAAAGCCCTGTAGATATTTCAAGGAAACTCATTACAATGAATTGGAAATTGATTAAAGTTCACCTATTAAAAAACAAAAAGTACGGCCTCCTCCATAAACCCCTACAGCCGTCCTAACCATCACCAAAAATAACCTTTAATCAATTTACCAAAAAGGTGGCCAAAGTAACAGGACCATATAGCTTGCAATTCTGCTAACTGAACTGGTCAAAGACTTTCTACTTTACATTCTAAACACTATTATGATTTCTACACTCAACCTGCGCTATGCTGAACCTGGGGGTGGCCTTGGTGTCTTACAGCCCTGCTCTGGAGGTAGCCCAGGAGTCTTACAGCTCGTACTGGGGGTGGACAAGGTGTCTTGTAGCCCTACTCTTGAGGTGACCCAGGAGTCTTACAGCTCATACTGGGGTGGACCTGGGTGACTTACAGCTCGAACTGTTGGTGAAACCAGGAGACTTACAGCTGGAAATGGGATATGAAACAGCAGTCTTACAGCTTGCTCAGGGGCTGACACAGGTGTCTTCCAGCCTGCTTTTGGGGTAGCCCAATGGTCTAACAGCTCGCACTGTGGTAGGCCTCAGAGCCTTACAGGCCGATCTGGGGGTGACGCAGAAGTCTTCCATCCGGCCCCGATGGTGTTCCAGGGGTCCGCACAGGCGCAGGTTTTAGCACAACTTTAAGTCAGGTAGGGTATTTCATAAAGATGTACGCCAATGCCGCCAAATGTTAAATAAAGAGGCTGGACCCTTCTGATATATCTGGCATGCTGATATATCTGATGCCAGCGTTTTCATCATACAATAGCGCACAATGTGCCAGAGTATGATAAAATCCTCCCATAGTACAATACAGAACCAGATACAAAGTCATTTGGTTACACTTTGTAAGGTTAACGGAAAACCAAGTAAAGGGGTTCTCCAGTGACATACAAGTTAGCACCTATCCAAAGGACTGGGGGTGACTTCTTGATCGTTGAACATCTCAGTGAGGGGACTCAATATGGAACACGAAAACGGAGCACGTCGTAACCGTGAAGAGGAGAGTAGCCAGTCCCGCATGTACTGGCTGCTCCATCTAGTTCTATGAAGCTGACAGAGATAGCCTGCTCTCAGAGTGACCAGTGGTACCAATAGCTGACTGTAGGGGTGGCCCGGGAGTCTAACATCCTACTATGGTGGTGGCCCTGGAGTCTGACAGCCAGCTCTGGGAGTAGCCAAGTAGTCTGACAGCGCACACTAGGGCTGGAACAGCGTTATGAACAGATGCAGGTTTTAGCGCAATTCTACGCCAGCAAAGGCCCTGCATAGAGATGTATGCCAGCGCCACTAGCCTCTGGGTAAATTAAGAGGAACCCTCCTGATGTTTTTGGGAGGAGGTGGTTTGGGGTTTTCATCATACAACAGAGCATGATGCTAGCGTATGATAAATTCCCTCCATAGTACAATGCAAACCATATACGAGGTGATTGAGTAAAGCCCTATAGATATTTCAAGGAAACTCATTACATTGAATTGGAAATTGATTAAAGTTCACCTATTAAAAAACAAAAAGTACGGCCTCCTCCATAAACCCCTACAGCCGTCCTAACCATCACCAAAATAGATGAATATCCTACCATATTAGTAGAAATAACCTTTAATCAATTTACCAAAAAGGTGGCCAAAGTAACAGGACCATATAGCTTGCAATTCTGCTAACTGAACTGGTCAAAGACTTTCTACTTTACATTCTAAACACTATTATGATTTCTACACTCAACCTGCGCTATGCTGAACCTGGGGGTGGCCTTGGTGTCTTACAGCCCTGCTCTGGAGGTAGCCCAGGAGTCTTACAGCTCGTACTGGGGGTGGACAAGGTGTCTTGTAGCCCTACTCTTGAGGTGACCCAGGAGTCTTACAGCTCATACTGGGGTGGACCTGGGTGACTTACAGCTCGAACTGTTGGTGAAACCAGGAGACTTACAGCTGGAAATGGGATATGAAACAGCAGTCTTACAGCTTGCTCAGGGGCTGACACAGGTGTCTTCCAGCCTGCTTTTGGGGTAGCCCAATGGTCTAACAGCTCGCACTGTGGTAGGCCTCAGAGCCTTAGAGGCCTATCTGGGGATGACGCAGAAGTCTTCCATCCGGCCCCGATGGTGTTCCAGGGGTCCGCACAGGCGCAGGTTTTAGCACAACTTTAAGTCAGGTAGGGTATTTCATAAAGATGTACGCCAATGCCGCCAAATGTTAAATAAAGAGGCTGGACCCTTCTGATATATCTGGCATGCTGATATATCCGATGCCAGCGTTTTCATCATACAATAGCGCACAATGTGCCAGAGTATGATAAAATCCTCCCATAGTACAATACAGAACCAGATACAAAGTCATTTGGTTACACTTTGTAAGGTTAACGGAAAACCAAGTAAAGGGGTTCTCCAGTGACATACAAGTTAGCACCTATCCAAAGGACTGGGGGTGACTTCTTGATCGTTAAACATCTCAGTGAGGGGACTCAATATAGAACACGAAAACAGAGCACGTTGTAACCGTGAAGAGGAGAGTAGCAAGTCCCGCATGCACTGGCTGCTCCATCTAGTTCTATGAAGCTGACAGAGATAGCCTGCTCTCAGAGTGACCAGTGGTACCAATAGCTGACTGTAGGGGTGGCCCGGGAGTCTAACATTCTACTATGGTGGTGGCCCTGGAGTCTGACAGCCAGCTCTGGGAGTAGCCAAGTAGTCTGACAGCGCACACTAGGGCTGGAACAGCGTTATGAACAGATGCAGGTTTTAGCGCAATTCTACGCCAGCAAAGGCCCTGCATAGAGATGTATGCCAGCGCCACTAGCCTCTGGGTAAATTAAGAGGAACCCTCCTGATGTTTTTGGGAGGAGGAGGTTTGGGGTTTTCATCATACAACAGAGCATGATGCTAGCGTATGATAAATTCCCTCCATAGTACAATGCAAACCATATACGAGGTGATAGAGTAAAGCCCTGTAGATATTTCAAGGAAACTCATTGCAATGAATTGGAAATTGATTAAAGTTCACCTATTAAAAAACAAAAAGTACGGCCTCCTCCATAAACCCCTACAGCCGTCCTAACCATCACCAAAATAGATGAATATTCTACCATTTTAGTAGAAATAACCTTTAATCAATTTACCAAAAAGGTGGCCAAAGTAACAGGACCATATAGCTTGCAATTCTGCTAACTGAACTGGTCAAAGACTTTCTACTTTACATGCTAAACACTATTATGATTTCTACACTCAACCTGCGCTATGCTGAACCTGGGGGTGGCCTTGGTGTCTTACAGCCCTGCTCTGGAGGTAGCCCAGGAGTCTTACAGCTCGTACTGGGGGTGGACAAGGTGTCTTGTAGCCCTACTCTTGAGGTGACCCAGGAGTCTTACAGCTCATACTGGGGTGGACCTGGGTGACTTACAGCTCGAACTGTTGGTGAAACCAGGAGACTTACAGCTGGAAATGGGATATGAAACAGCAGTCTTACAGCTTGCTCAGGGGCTGACACAGGTGTCTTCCAGCCTGCTTTTGGGGTAGCCCAATGGTCTAACAGCTCGCACTGTGGTAGGCCTCAGAGCCTTACAGGCCGATCTGGGGGTGACGCAGAAGTCTTCCATCCGGCCCCGATGGTGTTCCAGGGGTCCGCACAGGCGCAGGTTTTAGCACAACTTTAAGTCAGGTAGGGTATTTCATAAAGATGTACGCCAATGCCGCCAAATGTTAAATAAAGAGGCTGGACCCTTCTGATATATCTGGCATGCTGATATATCCGATGCCAGCGTTTTCATCATACAATAGCGCACAATGTGCCAGAGTATGATAAAATCCTCCCATAGTACAATACAGAACCAGATACAAAGTCATTTGGTTACACTTTGTAAGGTTAACGGAAAACCAAGTAAAGGGGTTCTCCAGTGACATACAAGTTAGCACCTATCCAAAGGACTGGGGGTGACTTCTTGATCGTTAAACATCTCAGTGAGGGGACTCAATATGGAACACGAAAACGGAGCACGTCGTAACCGTGAAGAGGAGAGTAGCCAGTCCCGCATGCACTGGCTGCTCCATCTAGTTCTATGAAGCTGACAGAGATAGCCTGCTCTCAGAGTGACCAGTGGTACCAATAGCTGACTGTAGGGGTGGCCCGGGAGTCTAACATCCTACTATGGTGGTGGCCCTGGAGTCTGACAGCCAGCTCTGGGAGTAGCCAAGTAGTCTGACAGCGCACACTAGGGCTGGAACAGCGTTATGAACAGATGCAGGTTTTAGCGCAATTCTACGCCAGCAAAGGCCCTGCATAGAGATGTATGCCAGCGCCACTAGCCTCTGGGTAAATTAAGAGGAACCCTCCTGATGTTTTTGGGAGGAGGTGGTTTGGGGTTTTCATCATACAACAGAGCATGATGCTAGCGTATGATAAATTCCCTCCATAGTACAATGCAAACCATATACGAGGTGATTGAGTAAAGCCCTGTAGATATTTCAAGGAAACTCATTACAATGAATTGGAAATTGATTAAAGTTCACCTATTAAAAAACAAAAAGTACGGCCTCCTCCATAAACCCCTACAGCCGTCCTAACCATCACCAAAAATAACCTTTAATCAATTTACCAAAAAGGTGGCCAAAGTAACAGGACCATATAGCTTGCAATTCTGCTAACTGAACTGGTCAAAGACTTTCTACTTTACATTCTAAACACTATTATGATTTCTACACTCAACCTGCGCTATGCTGAACCTGGGGGTGGCCTTGGTGTCTTACAGCCCTGCTCTGGAGGTAGCCCAGGAGTCTTACAGCTCGTACTGGGGGTGGACAAGGTGTCTTGTAGCCCTACTCTTGAGGTGACCCAGGAGTCTTACAGCTCATACTGGGGTGGACCTGGGTGACTTACAGCTCGAACTGTTGGTGAAACCAGGAGACTTACAGCTGGAAATGGGATATGAAACAGCAGTCTTACAGCTTGCTCAGGGGCTGACACAGGTGTCTTCCAGCCTGCTTTTGGGGTAGCCCAATGGTCTAACAGCTCGCACTGTGGTAGGCCTCAGAGCCTTACAGGCCTATCTGGGGATGACGCAGAAGTCTTCCATCCGGCCCCGATGGTGTTCCAGGGGTCCGCACAGGCGCAGGTTTTAGCACAACTTTAAGTCAGGTAGGGTATTTCATAAAGATGTACGCCAATGCCGCCAAATGTTAAATAAAGAGGCTGGACCCTTCTGATATATCTGGCATGCTGATATATCCGATGCCAGCGTTTTCATCATACAATAGCGCACAATGTGCCAGAGTATGATAAAATCCTCCCATAGTACAATACAGAACCAGATACAAAGTCATTTGGTTACACTTTGTAAGGTTAACGGAAAACCAAGTAAAGGGGTTCTCCAGTGACATACAAGTTAGCACCTATCCAAAGGACTGGGGGTGACTTCTTGATCGTTAAACATCTCAGTGAGGGGACTCAATATGGAACACGAAAACGGAGCACGTCGTAACCGTGAAGAGGAGAGTAGCCAGTCCCGCATGCACTGGCTGCTCCATCTAGTTCTATGAAGCTGACAGAGATAGCCTGCTCTCAGAGTGACCAGTGGTACCAATAGCTGACTGTAGGGGTGGCCCGGGAGTCTAACATCCTACTATGGTGGTGGCCCTGGAGTCTGACAGCCAGCTCTGGGAGTAGCCAAGTAGTCTGACAGCGCACACTAGGGCTGGAACAGCGTTATGAACAGATGCAGGTTTTAGCGCAATTCTACGCCAGCAAAGGCCCTGCATAGAGATGTATGCCAGCGCCACTAGCCTCTGGGTAAATTAAGAGGAACCCTACTGATGTTTTTGGGAGGAGGTGGTTTGGGGTTTTCATCATACAACAGAGCATGATGCTAGCGTATGATAAATTCCCTCCATAGTACAATGCAAACCATATACGAGGTGATTGAGTAAAGCCCTATAGATATTTCAAGGAAACTCATTACAATGAATTGGAAATTGATTAAAGTTCACCTATTAAAAAACAAAAAGTACGGCCTCCTCCATAAACCCCTACAGCCGTCCTAACCATCACCAAAATAGATGAATATCCTACCATATTAGTAGAAATAACCTTTAATCAATTTACCAAAAAGGTGGCCAAAGTAACAGGACCATATAGCTTGCAATTCTGCTAACTGAACTGGTCAAAGACTTTCTACTTTACATTCTAAACACTATTATGATTTCTACACTCAACCTGCGCTATGCTGAACCTGGGGGTGGCCTTGGTGTCTTACAGCCCTGCTCTGGAGGTAGCCCAGGAGTCTTACAGCTCGTACTGGGGGTGGGCAAGGTGTCTTGTAGCCCTACTCTTGAGGTGACCCAGGAGTCTTACAGCTCATACTGGGGTGAACCTGGGTGACTTACAGCTCGAACTGTTGGTGAAACCAGGAGACTTACAGCTGGAAATGGGATATGAAACAGCAGTCTTACAGCTTGCTCAGGGGCTGACACAGGTGTCTTCCAGCCTGCTTTTGGGGTAGCCCAATGGTCTAACAGCTCGCACTGTGGTAGGCCTCAGAGCCTTACAGGCCGATCTGGGGGTGACGCAGAAGTCTTCCATCCGGCCCCGATGGTGTTCCAGGGGTCCGCACAGGCGCAGGTTTTAGCACAACTTTAAGTCAGGTAGGGTATTTCATAAAGATGTACGCCAATGCCGCCAAATGTTAAATAAAGAGGCTGGACCCTTCTGATATATCTGGCATGCTGATATATCCGATGCCAGCGTTTTCATCATACAATAGCGCACAATGTGCCAGAGTATGATAAAATCCTCCCATAGTACAATACAGAACCAGATACAAAGTCATTTGGTTACACTTTGTAAGGTTAACGGAAAACCAAGTAAAGGGGTTCTCCAGTGACATACAAGTTAGCACCTATCCAAAGGACCGGGTGTGACTTCTTGATCTTTAAACATCTCAGTGAGGGGACTCAATATGGAACACGAAAACGGAGCACGTCGTAACCGTGAAGAGGAGAGCAGCCAGTCCCGCATGCACTGGCTGCTCCATCTAGTTCTATGAAGCTGACAGAGATAGCCTGCTCTCAGAGTCACCAGTGGTACCAATAGCTGACTGTAGGGGTGGCCCGGGAGTCTAACATCCTACTATGGTGGTGGCCCTGGAGTCTGACAGCCAGCTCTGGGAGTAGCCAAGTAGTCTGACAGCGCACACTAGGGCTGGAACAGCGTTATGAACAGATGCAGGTTTTAGCGCAATTCTACGCCAGCAAAGGCCCTGCATAGAGATGTATGCCAGCGCCACTAGCCTCTGGGTAAATTAAGAGGAACCCTCCTGATGTTTTTGGGAGGAGGTGGTTTGGGGTTTTCATCATACAACAGAGCATGATGCTAGCGTATGATAAATTCCCTCCATAGTACAATGCAAACCATATACGAGGTGATTGAGTAAAGCCCTATAGATATTTCAAGGAAACTCATTACATTGAATTGGAAATTGATTAAAGTTCACCTATTAAAAAACAAAAAGTACGGCCTCCTCCATAAACCCCTACAGCCGTCCTAACCATCACCAAAATAGATGAATATCCTACCATATTAGTAGAAATAACCTTTAATCAATTTACCAAAAAGGTGGCCAAAGTAACAGGACCATATAGCTTGCAATTCTGCTAACTGAACTGGTCAAAGACTTTCTACTTTACATTCTAAACACTATTATGATTTCTACACTCAACCTGCGCTATGCTGAACCTGGGGGTGGCCTTGGTGTCTTACAGCCCTGCTCTGGAGGTAGCCCAGGAGTCTTACAGCTCGTACTGGGGGTGGGCAAGGTGTCTTGTAGCCCTACTCTTGAGGTGACCCAGGAGTCTTACAGCTCATACTGGGGTGGACCTGGGTGACTTACAGCTCGAACTGTTGGTGAAACCAGGAGACTTACAGCTGGAAATGGGATATGAAACAGCAGTCTTACAGCTTGCTCAGGGGCTGACACAGGTGTCTTCCAGCCTGCTTTTGGGGTAGCCCAATGGTCCAACAGCTCGCACTGTGGTAGGCCTCAGAGCCTTACAGGCCGATCTGGGGGTGACGCAGAAGTCTTCCATCCGGCCCCGATGGTGTTCCAGGGGTCCGCACAGGCGCAGGTTTTAGCACAACTTTAAGTCAGGTAGGGTATTTCATAAAGATGTACGCCAATGCCGCCAAATGTTAAATAAAGAGGCTGGACCCTTCTGATATATCTGGCATGCTGTTATATCTGATGCCAGCGTTTTCATCATACAATAGCGCACAATGTGCCAGAGTATGATAAAATCCTCCCATAGTACAATACAGAACCAGATACAAAGTCATTTGGTTACACTTTGTAAGGTTAACGGAAAACCAAGTAAAGGGGTTCTCCAGTGACATACAAGTTAGCACCTATCCAAAGGACTGGGGGTGACTTCTTGATCGTTAAACATCTCAGTGAGGGGACTCAATATGGAACACGAAAACGGAGCACGTCGTAACCGTGAAGAGGAGAGTAGCCAGTCCCGCATGCACTGGCTGCTCCATCTAGTTCTATGAAGCTGACAGAGATAGCCTGCTCTCAGAGTGACCAGTGGTACCAATAGCTGACTGTAGGGGTGGCCCGGGAGTCTAACATCCTACTATGGTGGTGGCCCTGGAGTCTGACAGCCAGCTCTGGGAGTAGCCAAGTAGTCTGACAGCGCACACTAGGGCTGGAACAGCGTTATGAACAGATGCAGGTTTTAGCGCAATTCAACGCCAGCAAAGGCCCTGCATAGAGATGTATGCCAGCGCCACTAGCCTCTGGGTAAATTAAGAGGAACCCTCCTGATGTTTTTGGGAGGAGGTGGCTTGGGGTTTTCATCATACAACAGAGCATGATGCTAGCGTATGATAAATTCCCTCCATAGTACAATGCAAACCATATACGAGGTGATTGAGTAAAGCCCTATAGATATTTCAAGGAAACTCATTACATTGAATTGGAAATTGATTAAAGTTCACCTATTAAAAAACAAAAAGTACGGCCTCCTCCATAAACCCCTACAGCCGTCCTAACCATCACCAAAATAGATGAATATCCTACCATATTAGTAGAAATAACCTTTAATCAATTTACCAAAAAGGTGGCCAAAGTAACAGGACCATATAGCTTGCAATTCTGCTAACTGAACTGGTCAAAGACTTTCTACTTTACATTCTAAACACTATTATGATTTCTACACTCAACCTGCGCTATGCTGAACCTGGGGGTGGCCTTGGTGTCTTACAGCCCTGCTCTGGAGGTAGCCCAGGAGTCTTACAGCTCGTACTGGGGGTGGACAAGGTGTCTTGTAGCCCTACTCTTGAGGTGACCCAGGAGTCTTACAGCTCATACTGGGGTGGACCTGGGTGACTTACAGCTCGAACTGTTGGTGAAACCAGGAGACTTACAGCTGGAAATGGGATATGAAACAGCAGTCTTACAGCTTGCTCAGGGGCTGACACAGGTGTCTTCCAGCCTGCTTTTGGGGTAGCCCAATGGTCTAACAGCTCGCACTGTGGTAGGCCTCAGAGCCTTACAGGCCGATCTGGGGGTGACGCAGAAGTCTTCCATCCGGCCCCGATGGTGTTCCAGGGGTCCGCACAGGCGCAGGTTTTAGCACAACTTTAAGTCAGGTAGGGTATTTCATAAAGATGTACGCCAATGCCGCCAAATGTTAAATAAAGAGGCTGGACCCTTCTGATATATCTGGCATGCTGATATATCCGATGCCAGCGTTTTCATCATACAATAGCGCACAATGTGCCAGAGTATGATAAAATCCTCCCATAGTACAATACAGAACCAGATACAAAGTCATTTGGTTACACTTTGTAAGGTTAACGGAAAACCAAGTAAAGGGGTTCTCCAGTGACATACAAGTTAGCACCTATCCAAAGGACCGGGTGTGACTTCTTGATCTTTAAACATCTCAGTGAGGGGACTCAATATGGAACACGAAAACGGAGCACGTCGTAACCATGAAGAGGAGAGCAGCCAGTCCCGCATGCACTGGCTGCTCCATCTAGTTCTATGAAGCTGACAGAGATAGCCTGCTCTCAGAGTCACCAGTGGTACCAATAGCTGACTGTAGGGGTGGCCCGGGAGTCTAACATCCTACTATGGTGGTGGCCCTGGAGTCTGACAGCCAGCTCTGGGAGTAGCCAAGTAGTCTGACAGCGCACACTAGGGCTGGAACAGCGTTATGAACAGATGCAGGTTTTAGCGCAATTCTACGCCAGCAAAGGCCCTGCATAGAGATGTATGCCAGCGCCACTAGCCTCTGGG
The DNA here is from genome assembly GCF_040894005.1 of Engystomops pustulosus. Taxonomy (NCBI): domain Eukaryota; kingdom Metazoa; phylum Chordata; class Amphibia; order Anura; family Leptodactylidae; genus Engystomops; species Engystomops pustulosus. Next base: position 37,943 of record NW_027285041.1, on the reverse strand, counting down.
TAAATTAAGAGGAACCCTCCTGATGTTTTTGGGAGGAGGTGGTTTGGGGTTTTCATCATACAACAGAGCATGATGCTAGCGTATGATAAATTCCCTCCATAGTACAATGCAAACCATATACGAGGTGATTGAGTAAAGCCCTATAGATATTTCAAGGAAACTCATTACATTGAATTGGAAATTGATTAAAGTTCACCTATTAAAAAACAAAAAGTACGGCCTCCTCCATAAACCCCTACAGCCGTCCTAACCATCACCAAAATAGATGAATATCCTACCATATTAGTAGAAATAACCTTTAATCAATTTACCAAAAAGGTGGCCAAAGTAACAGGACCATATAGCTTGCAATTCTGCTAACTGAACTGGTCAAAGACTTTCTACTTTACATTCTAAACACTATTATGATTTCTACACTCAACCTGCGCTATGCTGAACCTGGGGGTGGCCTTGGTGTCTTACAGCCCTGCTCTGGAGGTAGCCCAGGAGTCTTACAGCTCGTACTGGGGGTGGGCAAGGTGTCTTGTAGCCCTACTCTTGAGGTGACCCAGGAGTCTTACAGCTCATACTGGGGTGGACCTGGGTGACTTACAGCTCGAACTGTTGGTGAAACCAGGAGACTTACAGCTGGAAATGGGATATGAAACAGCAGTCTTACAGCTTGCTCAGGGGCTGACACAGGTGTCTTCCAGCCTGCTTTTGGGGTAGCCCAATGGTCCAACAGCTCGCACTGTGGTAGGCCTCAGAGCCTTACAGGCCGATCTGGGGGTGACGCAGAAGTCTTCCATCCGGCCCCGATGGTGTTCCAGGGGTCCGCACAGGCGCAGGTTTTAGCACAACTTTAAGTCAGGTAGGGTATTTCATAAAGATGTACGCCAATGCCGCCAAATGTTAAATAAAGAGGCTGGACCCTTCTGATATATCTGGCATGCTGATATATCCGATGCCAGCGTTTTCATCATACAATAGCGCACAATGTGCCAGAGTATGATAAAATCCTCCCATAGTACAATACAGAACCAGATACAAAGTCATTTGGTTACACTTTGTAAGGTTAACGGAAAACCAAGTAAAGGGGTTCTCCAGTGACATACAAGTTAGCACCTATCCAAAGGACTGGGGGTGACTTCTTGATCGTTAAACATCTCAGTGAGGGGACTCAATATGGAACACGAAAACGGAGCACGTCGTAACCGTGAAGAGGAGAGTAGCCAGTCCCGCATGCACTGGCTGCTCCATCTAGTTCTATGAAGCTGACAGAGATAGCCTGCTCTCAGAGTGACCAGTGGTACCAATAGCTGACTGTAGGGGTGGCCCGGGAGTCTAACATCCTACTATGGTGGTGGCCCTGGAGTCTGACAGCCAGCTCTGGGAGTAGCCAAGTAGTCTGACAGCGCACACTAGGGCTGGAACAGCGTTATGAACAGATGCAGGTTTTAGCGCAATTCTACGCCAGCAAAGGCCCTGCATAGAGATGTATGCCAGCGCCACTAGCCTCTGGGTAAATTAAGAGGAACCCTCCTGATGTTTTTGGGAGGAGGTGGTTTGGGGTTTTCATCATACAACAGAGCATGATGCTAGCGTATGATAAATTCCCTCCATAGTACAATGCAAACCATATACGAGGTGATTGAGTAAAGCCCTATAGATATTTCAAGGAAACTCATTACATTGAATTGGAAATTGATTAAAGTTCACCTATTAAAAAACAAAAAGTACGGCCTCCTCCATAAACCCCTACAGCCGTCCTAACCATCACCAAAATAGATGAATATCCTACCATATTAGTAGAAATAACCTTTAATCAATTTACCAAAAAGGTGGCCAAAGTAACAGGACCATATAGCTTGCAATTCTGCTAACTGAACTGGTCAAAGACTTTCTACTTTACATTCTAAACACTATTATGATTTCTACACTCAACCTGCGCTATGCTGAACCTGGGGGTGGCCTTGGTGTCTTACAGCCCTGCTCTGGAGGTAGCCCAGGAGTCTTACAGCTCGTACTGGGGGTGGGCAAGGTGTCTTGTAGCCCTACTCTTGAGGTGACCCAGGAGTCTTACAGCTCATACTGGGGTGGACCTGGGTGACTTACAGCTCGAACTGTTGGTGAAACCAGGAGACTTACAGCTGGAAATGGGATATGAAACAGCAGTCTTACAGCTTGCTCAGGGGCTGACACAGGTGTCTTCCAGCCTGCTTTTGGGGTAGCCCAATGGTCTAACAGCTCGCACTGTGGTAGGCCTCAGAGCCTTACAGGCCGATCTGGGGGTGACGCAGAAGTCTTCCATCCGGCCCCGATGGTGTTCCAGGGGTCCGCACAGGCGCAGGTTTTAGCACAACTTTAAGTCAGGTAGGGTATTTCATAAAGATGTACGCCAATGCCGCCAAATGTTAAATAAAGAGGCTGGACCCTTCTGATATATCTGGCATGCTGATATATCCGATGCCAGCGTTTTCATCATACAATAGCGCACAATGTGCCAGAGTATGATAAAATCCTCCCATAGTACAATACAGAACCAGATACAAAGTCATTTGGTTACACTTTGTAAGGTTAACGGAAAACCAAGTAAAGGGGTTCTCCAGTGACATACAAGTTAGCACCTATCCAAAGGACTGGGGGTGACTTCTTGATCTTTAAACATCTCAGTGAGGGGACTCAATATGGAACACGAAAACGGAGCACGTCGTAACCGTGAAGAGGAGAGCAGCCAGTCCCGCATGCACTGGCTGCTCCATCTAGTTCTATGAAGCTGACAGAGATAGCCTGCTCTCAGAGTCACCAGTGGTACCAATAGCTGACTGTAGGGGTGGCCCGGGAGTCTAACATCCTACTATGGTGGTGGCCCTGGAGTCTGACAGCCAGCTCTGGGAGTAGCCAAGTAGTCTGACAGCGCACACTAGGGCTGGAACAGCGTTATGAACAGATGCAGGTTTTAGCGCAATTCTACGCCAGCAAAGGCCCTGCATAGAGATGTATGCCAGCGCCACTAGCCTCTGGGTAAATTAAGAGGAACCCTCCTGATGTTTTTGGGAGGAGGTGTTTTGGGGTTTTCATCATACAACAGAGCATGATGCTAGCGTATGATAAATTCCCTCCATAGTACAATGCAAACCATATACGAGGTGATTGAGTAAAGCCCTATAGATATTTCAAGGAAACTCATTACATTGAATTGGAAATTGATTAAAGTTCACCTATTAAAAAACAAAAAGTACGGCCTCCTCCATAAACCCCTACAGCCGTCCTAACCATCACCAAAATAGATGAATATCCTACCATATTAGTAGAAATAACCTTTAATCAATTTACCAAAAAGGTGGCCAAAGTAACAGGACCATATAGCTTGCAATTCTGCTAACTGAACTGGTCAAAGACTTTCTACTTTACATTCTAAACACTATTATGATTTCTACACTCAACCTGCGCTATGCTGAACCTGGGGGTGGCCTTGGTGTCTTACAGCCCTGCTCTGGAGGTAGCCCAGGAGTCTTACAGCTCGTACTGGGGGTGGGCAAGGTGTCTTGTAGCCCTACTCTTGAGGTGACCCAGGAGTCTTACAGCTCATACTGGGGTGGACCTGGGTGACTTACAGCTCGAACTGTTGGTGAAACCAGGAGACTTACAGCTGGAAATGGGATATGAAACAGCAGTCTTACAGCTTGCTCAGGGGCTGACACAGGTGTCTTCCAGCCTGCTTTTGGGGTAGCCCAATGGTCTAACAGCTCGCACTGTGGTAGGCCTCAGAGCCTTACAGGCCGATCTGGGGGTGACGCAGAAGTCTTCCATCCGGCCCCGATGGTGTTCCAGGGGTCCGCACAGGCGCAGGTTTTAGCACAACTTTAAGTCAGGTAGGGTATTTCATAAAGATGTACGCCAATGCCGCCAAATGTTAAATAAAGAGGCTGGACCCTTCTGATATATCTGGCATGCTGATATATCTGATGCCAGCGTTTTCATCATACAATAGCGCACAATGTGCCAGAGTATGATAAAATCCTCCCATAGTACAATACAGAACCAGATACAAAGTCATTTGGTTACACTTTGTAAGGTTAACGGAAAACCAAGTAAAGGGGTTCTCCAGTGACATACAAGTTAGCACCTATCCAAAGGACTGGGGGTGACTTCTTGATCGTTAAACATCTCAGTGAGGGGACTCAATATGGAACACGAAAACGGAGCACGTCGTAACCGTGAAGAGGAGAGTAGCCAGTCCCGCATGCACTGGCTGCTCCATCTAGTTCTATTAAGCTGACAGAGATAGCCTGCTCTCAGAGTGACCAGTGGTACCAATAGCTGACTGTAGGGGTGGCCCGGGAGTCTAACATCCTACTATGGTGGTGGCCCTGGAGTCTGACAGCCAGCTCTGGGAGTAGCCAAGTAGTCTGACAGCGCACACTAGGGCTGGAACAGCGTTATGAACAGATGCAGGTTTTAGCGCAATTCTACGCCAGCAAAGGCCCTGCATAGAGATGTATGCCAGCGCCACTAGCCTCTGGGTAAATTAAGAGGAACCCTCCTGATGTTTTTGGGAGGAGGTGGTTTGGGGTTTTCATCATACAACAGAGCATGATGCTAGCGTATGATAAATTCCCTCCATAGTACAATGCAAACCATATACGAGGTGATTGAGTAAAGCCCTGTAGATATTTCAAGGAAACTCATTACAATGAATTGGAAATTGATTAAAGTTCACCTATTAAAAAACAAAAAGTACGGCCTCCTCCATAAACCCCTACAGCCGTCCTAACCATCACCAAAAATAACCTTTAATCAATTTACCAAAAAGGTGGCCAAAGTAACAGGACCATATAGCTTGCAATTCTGCTAACTGAACTGGTCAAAGACTTTCTACTTTACATTCTAAACACTATTATGATTTCTACACTCAACCTGCGCTATGCTGAACCTGGGGGTGGCCTTGGTGTCTTACAGCCCTGCTCTGGAGGTAGCCCAGGAGTCTTACAGCTCGTACTGGGGGTGGACAAGGTGTCTTGTAGCCCTACTCTTGAGGTGACCCAGGAGTCTTACAGCTCATACTGGGGTGGACCTGGGTGACTTACAGCTCGAACTGTTGGTGAAACCAGGAGACTTACAGCTGGAAATGGGATATGAAACAGCAGTCTTACAGCTTGCTCAGGGGCTGACACAGGTGTCTTCCAGCCTGCTTTTGGGGTAGCCCAATGGTCTAACAGCTCGCACTGTGGTAGGCCTCAGAGCCTTACAGGCCTATCTGGGGATGACGCAGAAGTCTTCCATCCGGCCCCGATGGTGTTCCAGGGGTCCGCACAGGCGCAGGTTTTAGCACAACTTTAAGTCAGGTAGGGTATTTCATAAAGATGTACGCCAATGCCGCCAAATGTTAAATAAAGAGGCTGGACCCTTCTGATATATCTGGCATGCTGATATATCCGATGCCAGCGTTTTCATCATAAAATAGCGCACAATGTGCCAGAGTATGATAAAATCCTCCCATAGTACAATACAGAACCAGATACAAAGTCATTTGGTTACACTTTGTAAGGTTAACGGAAAACCAAGTAAAGGGGTTCTCCAGTGACATACAAGTTAGCACCTATCCAAAGGACTGGGGGTGACTTCTTGATCGTTAAACATCTCAGTGAGGGGACTCAATATGGAACACGAAAATGGAGCACGTCGTAACCGTGAAGAGGAGAGTAGCCAGTCCCGCATGCACTGGCTGCTCCATCTAGTTCTATGAAGCTGACAGAGATAGCCTGCTCTCAGAGTGACTAGTGGTACCAATAGCTGACTGTAGGGGTGGCCCGGGAGTCTAACATCCTACTATGGTGGTGGCCCTGGAGTCTGACAGCCAGCTCTGGGAGTAGCCAAGTAGTCTGACAGCGCACACTAGGGCTGGAACAGCGTTATGAACAGATGCAGGTTTTAGCGCAATTCTACGCCAGCAAAGGCCCTGCATAGAGATGTATGCCAGCGCCACTAGCCTCTGGGTAAATTAAGAGGAACCCTACTGATGTTTTTGGGAGGAGGTGGTTTGGGGTTTTCATCATACAACAGAGCATGATGCTAGCGTATGATAAATTCCCTCCATAGTACAATGCAAACCATATACGAGGTGATTGAGTAAAGCCCTATAGATATTTCAAGGAAACTCATTACAATGAATTGGAAATTGATTAAAGTTCACCTATTAAAAAACAAAAAGTACGGCCTCCTCCATAAACCCCTACAGCCGTCCTAACCATCACCAAAATAGATGAATATCCTACCATATTAGTAGAAATAACCTTTAATCAATTTACCAAAAAGGTGGCCAAAGTAACAGGACCATATAGCTTGCAATTCTGCTAACTGAACTGGTCAAAGACTTTCTACTTTACATTCTAAACACTATTATGATTTCTACACTCAACCTGCGCTATGCTGAACCTGGGGGTGGCCTTGGTGTCTTACAGCCCTGCTCTGGAGGTAGCCCAGGAGTCTTACAGCTCGTACTGGGGGTGGGCAAGGTGTCTTGTAGCCCTACTCTTGAGGTGACCCAGGAGTCTTACAGCTCATACTGGGGTGAACCTGGGTGACTTACAGCTCGAACTGTTGGTGAAACCAGGAGACTTACAGCTGGAAATGGGATATGAAACAGCAGTCTTACAGCTTGCTCAGGGGCTGACACAGGTGTCTTCCAGCCTGCTTTTGGGGTAGCCCAATGGTCTAACAGCTCGCACTGTGGTAGGCCTCAGAGCCTTACAGGCCGATCTGGGGGTGACGCAGAAGTCTTCCATCCGGCCCCGATGGTGTTCCAGGGGTCCGCACAGGCGCAGGTTTTAGCACAACTTTAAGTCAGGTAGGGTATTTCATAAAGATGTACGCCAATGCCGCCAAATGTTAAATAAAGAGGCTGGACCCTTCTGATATATCTGGCATGCTGATATATCCGATGCCAGCGTTTTCATCATACAATAGCGCACAATGTGCCAGAGTATGATAAAATCCTCCCATAGTACAATACAGAACCAGATACAAAGTCATTTGGTTACACTTTGTAAGGTTAACGGAAAACCAAGTAAAGGGGTTCTCCAGTGACATACAAGTTAGCACCTATCCAAAGGACCGGGTGTGACTTCTTGATCTTTAAACATCTCAGTGAGGGGACTCAATATGGAACACGAAAACGGAGCACGTCGTAACCGTGAAGAGGAGAGCAGCCAGTCCCGCATGCACTGGCTGCTCCATCTAGTTCTATGAAGCTGACAGAGATAGCCTGCTCTCAGAGTCACCAGTGGTACCAATAGCTGACTGTAGGGGTGGCCCGGGAGTCTAACATCCTACTATGGTGGTGGCCCTGGAGTCTGACAGCCAGCTCTGGGAGTAGCCAAGTAGTCTGACAGCGCACACTAGGGCTGGAACAGCGTTATGAACAGATGCAGGTTTTAGCGCAATTCAACGCCAGCAAAGGCCCTGCATAGAGATGTATGCCAGCGCCACTAGCCTCTGGGTAAATTAAGAGGAACCCTCCTGATGTTTTTGGGAGGAGGTGGCTTGGGGTTTTCATCATACAACAGAGCATGATGCTAGCGTATGATAAATTCCCTCCATAGTACAATGCAAACCATATACGAGGTGATTGAGTAAAGCCCTATAGATATTTCAAGGAAACTCATTACATTGAATTGGAAATTGATTAAAGTTCACCTATTAAAAAACAAAAAGTACGGCCTCCTCCATAAACCCCTACAGCCGTCCTAACCATCACCAAAATAGATGAATATCCTACCATATTAGTAGAAATAACCTTTAATCAATTTACCAAAAAGGTGGCCAAAGTAACAGGACCATATAGCTTGCAATTCTGCTAACTGAACTGGTCAAAGACTTTCTACTTTACATTCTAAACACTATTATGATTTCTACACTCAACCTGCGCTATGCTGAACCTGGGGGTGGCCTTGGTGTCTTACAGCCCTGCTCTGGAGGTAGCCAAGGAGTCTTACAGCTCGTACTGGGGGTGGGCAAGGTGTCTTGTAGCCCTACTCTTGAGGTGACCCAGGAGTCTTACAGCTCATACTGGGGTGGACCTGGGTGACTTACAGCTCGAACTGTTGGTGAAACCAGGAGACTTACAGCTGGAAATGGGATATGAAACAGCAGTCTTACAGCTTGCTCAGGGGCTGACACAGGTGTCTTCCAGCCTGCTTTTGGGGTAGCCCAATGGTCTAACAGCTCGCACTGTGGTAGGCCTCAGAGCCTTACAGGCCGATCTGGGGGTGACGCAGAAGTCTTCCATCCGGCCCCGATGGTGTTCCAGGGGTCCGCACAGGCGCAGGTTTTAGCACAACTTTAAGTCAGGTAGGGTATTTCATAAAGATGTACGCCAATGCCGCCAAATGTTAAATAAAGAGGCTGGACCCTTCTGATATATCTGGCATGCTGATATATCTGATGCCAGCGTTTTCATCATACAATAGCGCACAATGTGCCAGAGTATGATAAAATCCTCCCATAGTACAATACAGAACCAGATACAAAGTCATTTGGTTACACTTTGTAAGGTTAACGGAAAACCAAGTAAAGGGGTTCTCCAGTGACATACAAGTTAGCACCTATCCAAAGGACTGGGGGTGACTTCTTGATCGTTGAACATCTCAGTGAGGGGACTCAATATGGAACACGAAAACGGAGCACGTCGTAACCGTGAAGAGGAGAGTAGCCAGTCCCGCATGTACTGGCTGCTCCATCTAGTTCTATGAAGCTGACAGAGATAGCCTGCTCTCAGAGTGACCAGTGGTACCAATAGCTGACTGTAGGGGTGGCCCGGGAGTCTAACATCCTACTATGGTGGTGGCCCTGGAGTCTGACAGCCAGCTCTGGGAGTAGCCAAGTAGTCTGACAGCGCACACTAGGGCTGGAACAGCATTATGAACAGATGCAGGTTTTAGCGCAATTCTACGCCAGCAAAGGCCCTGCATAGAGATGTATGCCAGCGCCACTAGCCTCTGGGTAAATTAAGAGGAACCCTCCTGATGTTTTTGGGAGGAGGTGGTTTGGGGTTTTCATCATACAACAGAGCATGATGCTAGCGTATGATAAATTCCCTCCATAGTACAATGCAAACCATATACGAGGTGATTGAGTAAAGCCCTATAGATATTTCAAGGAAACTCATTACATTGAATTGGAAATTGATTAAAGTTCACCTATTAAAAAACAAAAAGTACGGCCTCCTCCATAAACCCCTACAGCCGTCCTAACCATCACCAAAATAGATGAATATCCTACCATATTAGTAGAAATAACCTTTAATCAATTTACCAAAAAGGTGGCCAAAGTAACAGGACCATATAGCTTGCAATTCTGCTAACTGAACTGGTCAAAGACTTTCTACTTTACATTCTAAACACTATTATGATTTCTACACTCAACCTGCGCTATGCTGAACCTGGGGGTGGCCTTGGTGTCTTACAGCCCTGCTCTGGAGGTAGCCCAGGAGTCTTACAGCTCGTACTGGGGGTGGGCAAGGTGTCTTGTAGCCCTACTCTTGAGGTGACCCAGGAGTCTTACAGCTCATACTGGGGTGGACCTGGGTGACTTACAGCTCGAACTGTTGGTGAAACCAGGAGACTTACAGCTGGAAATGGGATATGAAACAGCAGTCTTACAGCTTGCTCAGGGGCTGACACAGGTGTCTTCCAGCCTGCTTTTGGGGTAGCCCAATGGTCTAACAGCTCGCACTGTGGTAGGCCTCAGAGCCTTACAGGCCGATCTGGGGGTGACGCAGAAGTCTTCCATCCGGCCCCGATGGTGTTCCAGGGGTCCGCACAGGCGCAGGTTTTAGCACAACTTTAAGTCAGGTAGGGTATTTCATAAAGATGTACGCCAATGCCGCCAAATGTTAAATAAAGAGGCTGGACCCTTCTGATATATCTGGCATGCTGATATATCTGATGCCAGCGTTTTCATCATACAATAGCGCACAATGTGCCAGAGTATGATAAAATCCTCCCATAGTACAATACAGAACCAGATACAAAGTCATTTGGTTACACTTTGTAAGGTTAACGGAAAACCAAGTAAAGGGGTTCTCCAGTGACATACAAGTTAGCACCTATCCAAAGGACTGGGGGTGACTTCTTGATCGTTAAACATCTCAGTGAGGGGACTCAATATAGAACACGAAAACAGAGCACGTCGTAACCGTGAAGAGGAGAGTAGCAAGTCCCGCATGCACTGGCTGCTCCATCTAGTTCTATGAAGCTGACAGAGATAGCCTGCTCTCAGAGTGACCAGTGGTACCAATAGCTGACTGTAGGGGTGGCCCGGGAGTCTAACATTCTACTATGGTGGTGGCCCTGGAGTCTGACAGCCAGCTCTGGGAGTAGCCAAGTAGTCTGACAGCGCACACTAGGGCTGGAACAGCGTTATGAACAGATGCAGGTTTTAGCGCAATTCTACGCCAGCAAAGGCCCTGCATAGAGATGTATGCCAGCGCCACTAGCCTCTGGGTAAATTAAGAGGAACCCTCCTGATGTTTTTGGGAGGAGGAGGTTTGGGGTTTTCATCATACAACAGAGCATGATGCTAGCGTATGATAAATTCCCTCCATAGTACAATGCAAACCATATACGAGGTGATAGAGTAAAGCCCTGTAGATATTTCAAGGAAACTCATTGCAATGAATTGGAAATTGATTAAAGTTCACCTATTAAAAAACAAAAAGTACGGCCTCCTCCATAAACCCCTACAGCCGTCCTAACCATCACCAAAATAGATGAATATTCTACCATTTTAGTAGAAATAACCTTTAATCAATTTACCAAAAAGGTGGCCAAAGTAACAGGACCATATACCTTGCAATTCTGCTAACTGAACTGGTCAAAGACTTTCTACTTTACATTCTAAACACTATTATGATTTCTACACTCAACCTGCGCTATGCTGAACCTGGGGGTGGCCTTGGTGTCTTACAGCCCTGCTCTGGAGGTAGCCCAGGAGTCTTACAGCTCGTACTGGGGGTGGGCAAGGTGTCTTGTAGCCCTACTCTTGAGGTGACCCAGGAGTCTTACAGCTCATACTGGGGTGAACCTGGGTGACTTACAGCTCGAACTGTTGGTGAAACCAGGAGACTTACAGCTGGAAATGGGATATGAAACAGCAGTCTTACAGCTTGCTCAGGGGCTGACACAGGTGTCTTCCAGCCTGCTTTTGGGGTAGCCCAATGGTCTAACAGCTCGCACTGTGGTAGGCCTCAGAGCCTTACAGGCCGATCTGGGGGTGACGCAGAAGTCTTCCATCCGGCCCCGATGGTGTTCCAGGGGTCCGCAGAGGCGCAGGTTTTAGCACAACTTTAAGTCAGGTAGGGTATTTCATAAAGATGTACGCCAATGCCGCCAAATGTTAAATAAAGAGGCTGGACCCTTCTGATATATCTGGCATGCTGATATATCTGATGCCAGCGTTTTCATCATACAATAGCGCACAATGTGCCAGAGTATGATAAAATCCTCCCATAGTACAATACAGAACCAGATACAAAGTCATTTGGTTACACTTTGTAAGGTTAACGGAAAACCAAGTAAAGGGGTTCTCCAGTGACATACAAGTTAGCACCTATCCAAAGGACTGGGGGTGACTTCTTGATCGTTAAACATCTCAGTGAGGGGACTCAATATGGAACACGAAAACGGAGCACGTCGTAACCGTGAAGAGGAGAGTAGCCAGTCCCGCATGCACTGGCTGCTCCATCTAGTTCTATGAAGCTGACAGAGATAGCCTGCTCTCAGAGTGACCAGTGGTACCAATAGCTGACTGTAGGGGTGGCCCGGGAGTCTAACATCCTACTATGGTGGTGGCCCTGGAGTCTGACAGCCAGCTCTGGGAGTAGCCAAGTAGTCTGACAGCGCACACTAGGGCTGGAACAGCGTTATGAACAGATGCAGGTTTTAGCGCAATTCTACGCCAGCAAAGGCCCTGCATAGAGATGTATGCCAGCGCCACTAGCCTCTGGGTAAATTAAGAGGAACCCTCCTGATGTTTTTGGGAGGAGGAGGTTTGGGGTTTTCATCATACAACAGAGCATGATGCTAGCGTATGATAAATTCCCTCCATAGTACAATGCAAACCATATACGAGGTGATAGAGTAAAGCCCTGTAGATATTTCAAGGAAACTCATTGCAATGAATTGGAAATTGATTAAAGTTCACCTATTAAAAAACAAAAAGTACGGCCTCCTCCATAAACCCCTACAGCCGTCCTAACCATCACCAAAATAGATGAATATTCTACCATTTTAGTAGAAATAACCTTTAATCAATTTACCAAAAAGGTGGCCAAAGTAACAGGACCATATACCTTGCAATTCTGCTAACTGAACTGGTCAAAGACTTTCTACTTTACATTCTAAACACTATTATGATTTCTACACTCAACCTGCGCTATGCTGAACCTGGGGGTGGCCTTGGTGTCTTACAGCCCTGCTCTGGAGGTAGCCCAGGAGTCTTACAGCTCGTACTGGGGGTGGGCAAGGTGTCTTGTAGCCCTACTCTTGAGGTGACCCAGGAGTCTTACAGCTCATACTGGGGTGAACCTGGGTGACTTACAGCTCGAACTGTTGGTGAAACCAGGAGACTTACAGCTGGAAATGGGATATGAAACAGCAGTCTTACAGCTTGCTCAGGGGCTGACACAGGTGTCTTCCAGCCTGCTTTTGGGGTAGCCCAATGGTCTAACAGCTCGCACTGTGGTAGGCCTCAGAGCCTTACAGGCCGATCTGGGGGTGACGCAGAAGTCTTCCATCCGGCCCCGATGGTGTTCCAGGGGTCCGCACAGGCGCAGGTTTTAGCACAACTTTAAGTCAGGTAGGGTATTTCATAAAGATGTACGCCAATGCCGCCAAATGTTAAATAAAGAGGCTGGACCCTTCTGATATATCTGGCATGCTGATATATCTGATGCCAGCGTTTTCATCATACAATAGCGCACAATGTGCCAGAGTATGATAAAATCCTCCCATAGTACAATACAGAACCAGATACAAAGTCATTTGGTTACACTTTGTAAGGTTAACGGAAAACCAAGTAAAGGGGTTCTCCAGTGACATACAAGTTAGCACCTATCCAAAGGACTGGGGGTGACTTCTTGATCGTTAAACATCTCAGTGAGGGGACTCAATATAGAACACGAAAACGGAGCACGTCGTAACCGTGAAGAGGAGAGTAGCCAGTCCCGCATGCACTGGCTGCTCCATCTAGTTCTATGAAGCTGACAGAGATAGCCTGCTCTCAGAGTGACCAGTGGTACCAATAGCTGACTGTAGGGGTGGCCCGGGAGTCTAACATCCTACTATGGTGGTGGCCCTGGAGTCTGACAGCCAGCTCTGGGAGTAGCCAAGTAGTCTGACAGCGCACACTAGGGCTGGAACAGCGTTATGAACAGATGCAGGTTTTATCGCAATTCTACGCCAGCAAAGGCCCTGCATAGAGATGTATGCCAGCGCCACTAGCCTCTGGGTAAATTAAGAGGAACCCTCCTGATGTTTTTGGGAGGAGGAGGTTTGGGGTTTTCATCATACAACAGAGCATGATGCTAGCGTATGATAAATTCCCTCCATAGTACAATGCAAACCATATACGAGGTGATAGAGTAAAGCCCTGTAGATATTTCAAGGAAACTCATTGCAATGAATTGGAAATTGATTAAAGTTCACCTATTAAAAAACAAAAAGTACGGCCTCCTCCATAAACCCCTACAGCCGTCCTAACCATCACCAAAATAGATGAATATTCTACCATTTTAGTAGAAATAACCTTTAATCAATTTACCAAAAAGGTGGCCAAAGTAACAGGACCATATACCTTGCAATTCTGCTAACTGAACTGGTCAAAGACTTTCTACTTTACATTCTAAACACTATTATGATTTCTACACTCAACCTGCGCTATGCTGAACCTGGGGGTGGCCTTGGTGTCTTACAGCCCTGCTCTGGAGGTAGCCCAGGAGTCTTACAGCTCGTACTGGGGGTGGGCAAGGTGTCTTGTAGCCCTACTCTTGAGGTGACCCAGGAGTCTTACAGCTCATACTGGGGTGAACCTGGGTGACTTACAGCTCGAACTGTTGGTGAAACCAGGAGACTTACAGCTGGAAATGGGATATGAAACAGCAGTCTTACAGCTTGCTCAGGGGCTGACACAGGTGTCTTCCAGCCTGCTTTTGGGGTAGCCCAATGGTCTAACAGCTCGCACTGTGGTAGGCCTCAGAGCCTTACAGGCCGATCTGGGGGTGACGCAGAAGTCTTCCATCCGGCCCCGATGGTGTTCCAGGGGTCCGCACAGGCGCAGGTTTTAGCACAACTTTAAGTCAGGTAGGGTATTTCATAAAGATGTACGCCAATGCCGCCAAATGTTAAATAAAGAGGCTGGACCCTTCTGATATATCTGGCATGCTGATATATCTGATGCCAGCGTTTTCATCATACAATAGCGCACAATGTGCCAGAGTATGATAAAATCCTCCCATAGTACAATACAGAACCAGATACAAAGTCATTTGGTTACACTTTGTAAGGTTAACGGAAAACCAAGTAAAGGGGTTCTCCAGTGACATACAAGTTAGCACCTATCCAAAGGACTGGGGGTGACTTCTTGATCGTTAAACATCTCAGTGAGGGGACTCAATATGGAACACGAAAACGGAGCACGTCGTAACCGTGAAGAGGAGAGTAGCCAGTCCCGCATGCACTGGCTGCTCCATCTAGTTCTATGAAGCTGACAGAGATAGCCTGCTCTCAGAGTGACCAGTGGTACCAATAGCTGACTGTAGGGGTGGCCCGGGAGTCTAACATCCTACTATGGTGGTGGCCCTGGAGTCTGACAGCCAGCTCTGGGAGTAGCCAAGTAGTCTGACAGCGCACACTAGGGCTGGAACAGCGTTATGAACAGATGCAGGTTTTAGCGCAATTCTACGCCAGCAAAGGCCCTGCATAGAGATGTATGCCAGCGCCACTAGCCTCTGGGTAAATTAAGAGGAACCCTCCTGATGTTTTTGGGAGGAGGAGGTTTGGGGTTTTCATCATACAACAGAGCATGATGCTAGCGTATGATAAATTCCCTCCATAGTACAATGCAAACCATATACGAGGTGATAGAGTAAAGCCTTGTAGATATTTCAAGGAAACTCATTGCAATGAATTGGAAATTGATTAAAGTTCACCTATTAAAAAACAAAAAGTACGGCCTCCTCCATAAACCCCTACAGCCGTCCTAACCATCACCAAAATAGATGAATATTCTACCATTTTAGTAGAAATAACCTTTAATCAATTTACCAAAAAGGTGGCCAAAGTAACAGGACCATATACCTTGCAATTCTGCTAACTGAACTGGTCAAAGACTTTCTACTTTACATTCTAAACACTATTATGATTTCTACACTCAACCTGCGCTATGCTGAACCTGGGGGTGGCCTTGGTGTCTTACAGCCCTGCTCTGGAGGTAGCCCAGGAGTCTTACAGCTCGTACTGGGGGTGGGCAAGGTGTCTTGTAGCCCTACTCTTGAGGTGACCCAGGAGTCTTACAGCTCATACTGGGGTGAACCTGGGTGACTTACAGCTCGAACTGTTGGTGAAACCAGGAGACTTACAGCTGGAAATGGGATATGAAACAGCAGTCTTACAGCTTGCTCAGGGGCTGACACAGGTGTCTTCCAGCCTGCTTTTGGGGTAGCCCAATGGTCTAACAGCTCGCACTGTGGTAGGCCTCAGAGCCTTACAGGCCGATCTGGGGGTGACGCAGAAGTCTTCCATCCGGCCCCGATGGTGTTCCAGGGGTCCGCACAGGCGCAGGTTTTAGCACAACTTTAAGTCAGGTAGGGTATTTCATAAAGATGTACGCCAATGCCGCCAAATGTTAAATAAAGAGGCTGGACCCTTCTGATATATCTGGCATGCTGATATATCTGATGCCAGCGTTTTCATCATACAATAGCGCACAATGTGCCAGAGTATGATAAAATCCTCCCATAGTACAATACAGAACCAGATACAAAGTCATTTGGTTACACTTTGTAAGGTTAACGGAAAACCAAGTAAAGGGGTTCTCCAGTGACATACAAGTTAGCACCTATCCAAAGGACTGGGGGTGACTTCTTGATCGTTAAACATCTCAGTGAGGGGACTCAATATGGAACACGAAAACGGAGCACGTCGTAACCGTGAAGAGGAGAGTAGCCAGTCCCGCATGCACTGGCTGCTCCATCTAGTTCTATGAAGCTGACAGAGATAGCCTGCTCTCAGAGTGACCAGTGGTACCAATAGCTGACTGTAGGGGTGGCCCGGGAGTCTAACATCCTACTATGGTGGTGGCCCTGGAGTCTGACAGCCAGCTCTGGGAGTAGCCAAGTAGTCTGACAGCGCACACTAGGGCTGGAACAGCGTTATGAACAGATGCAGGTTTTAGCGCAATTCTACGCCAGCAAAGGCCCTGCATAGAGATGTATGCCAGCGCCACTAGCCTCTGGGTAAATTAAGAGGAACCCTCCTGATGTTTTTGGGAGGAGGAGGTTTGGGGTTTTCATCATACAACAGAGCATGATGCTAGCATATGATAAATTCCCTCCATAGTACAATGCAAACCATATACGAGGTGATAGAGTAAAGCCCTGTAGATATTTCAAGGAAACTCATTGCAATGAATTGGAAATTGATTAAAGTTCACCTATTAAAAAACAAAAAGTACGGCCTCCTCCATAAACCCCTACAGCCGTCCTAA
Organism: Engystomops pustulosus; assembly: GCF_040894005.1. Lineage (NCBI taxonomy): Eukaryota > Metazoa > Chordata > Amphibia > Anura > Leptodactylidae > Engystomops > Engystomops pustulosus. The sequence continues at coordinate 21,200 of NW_027285041.1, read as the reverse complement.
CCATCACCAAAATAGATGAATATTCTACCATTTTAGTAGAAATAACCTTTAATCAATTTACCAAAAAGGTGGCCAAAGTAACAGGACCATATACCTTGCAATTCTGCTAACTGAACTGGTCAAAGACTTTCTACTTTACATTCTAAACACTATTATGATTTCTACACTCAACCTGCGCTATGCTGAACCTGGGGGTGGCCTTGGTGTCTTACAGCCCTGCTCTGGAGGTAGCCCAGGAGTCTTACAGCTCGTACTGGGGGTGGGCAAGGTGTCTTGTAGCCCTACTCTTGAGGTGACCCAGGAGTCTTACAGCTCATACTGGGGTGAACCTGGGTGACTTACAGCTCGAACTGTTGGTGAAACCAGGAGACTTACAGCTGGAAATGGGATATGAAACAGCAGTCTTACAGCTTGCTCAGGGGCTGACACAGGTGTCTTCCAGCCTGCTTTTGGGGTAGCCCAATGGTCTAACAGCTCGCACTGTGGTAGGCCTCAGAGCCTTACAGGCCGATCTGGGGGTGACGCAGAAGTCTTCCATCCGGCCCCGATGGTGTTCCAGGGGTCCGCACAGGCGCAGGTTTTAGCACAACTTTAAGTCAGGTAGGGTATTTCATAAAGATGTACGCCAATGCCGCCAAATGTTAAATAAAGAGGCTGGACCCTTCTGATATATCTGGCATGCTGATATATCTGATGCCAGCGTTTTCATCATACAATAGCGCACAATGTGCCAGAGTATGATAAAATCCTCCCATAGTACAATACAGAACCAGATACAAAGTCATTTGGTTACACTTTGTAAGGTTAACGGAAAACCAAGTAAAGGGGTTCTCCAGTGACATACAAGTTAGCACCTATCCAAAGGACTGGGGGTGACTTCTTGATCGTTAAACATCTCAGTGAGGGGACTCAATATGGAACACGAAAACGGAGCACGTCGTAACCGTGAAGAGGAGAGTAGCCAGTCCCGCATGCACTGGCTGCTCCATCTAGTTCTATGAAGCTGACAGAGATAGCCTGCTCTCAGAGTGACCAGTGGTACCAATAGCTGACTGTAGGGGTGGCCCGGGAGTCTAACATCCTACTATGGTGGTGGCCCTGGAGTCTGACAGCCAGCTCTGGGAGTAGCCAAGTAGTCTGACAGCGCACACTAGGGCTGGAACAGCGTTATGAACAGATGCAGGTTTTAGCGCAATTCTACGCCAGCAAAGGCCCTGCATAGAGATGTATGCCAGCGCCACTAGCCTCTGGGTAAATTAAGAGGAACCCTCCTGATGTTTTTGGGAGGAGGAGGTTTGGGGTTTTCATCATACAACAGAGCATGATGCTAGCGTATGATAAATTCCCTCCATAGTACAATGCAAACCATATACGAGGTGATAGAGTAAAGCCCTGTAGATATTTCAAGGAAACTCATTGCAATGAATTGGAAATTGATTAAAGTTCACCTATTAAAAAACAAAAAGTACGGCCTCCTCCATAAACCCCTACAGCCGTCCTAACCATCACCAAAATAGATGAATATTCTACCATTTTAGTAGAAATAACCTTTAATCAATTTACCAAAAAGGTGGCCAAAGTAACAGGACCATATACCTTGCAATTCTGCTAACTGAACTGGTCAAAGACTTTCTACTTTACATTCTAAACACTATTATGATTTCTACACTCAACCTGCGCTATGCTGAACCTGGGGGTGGCCTTGGTGTCTTACAGCCCTGCTCTGGAGGTAGCCCAGGAGTCTTACAGCTCGTACTGGGGGTGGGCAAGGTGTCTTGTAGCCCTACTCTTGAGGTGACCCAGGAGTCTTACAGCTCATACTGGGGTGAACCTGGGTGACTTACAGCTCGAACTGTTGGTGAAACCAGGAGACTTACAGCTGGAAATGGGATATGAAACAGCAGTCTTACAGCTTGCTCAGGGGCTGACACAGGTGTCTTCCAGCCTGCTTTTGGGGTAGCCCAATGGTCTAACAGCTCGCACTGTGGTAGGCCTCAGAGCCTTACAGGCCGATCTGGGGGTGACGCAGAAGTCTTCCATCCGGCCCCGATGGTGTTCCAGGGGTCCGCACAGGCGCAGGTTTTAGCACAACTTTAAGTCAGGTAGGGTATTTCATAAAGATGTACGCCAATGCCGCCAAATGTTAAATAAAGAGGCTGGACCCTTCTGATATATCTGGCATGCTGATATATCTGATGCCAGCGTTTTCATCATACAATAGCGCACAATGTGCCAGAGTATGATAAAATCCTCCCATAGTACAATACAGAACCAGATACAAAGTCATTTGGTTACACTTTGTAAGGTTAACGGAAAACCAAGTAAAGGGGTTCTCCAGTGACATACAAGTTAGCACCTATCCAAAGGACTGGGGGTGACTTCTTGATCGTTAAACATCTCAGTGAGGGGACTCAATATGGAACACGAAAACGGAGCACGTCGTAACCGTGAAGAGGAGAGTAGCCAGTCCCGCATGCACTGGCTGCTCCATCTAGTTCTATGAAGCTGACAGAGATAGCCTGCTCTCAGAGTGACCAGTGGTACCAATAGCTGACAGTAGGGGTGGCCCGGGAGTCTAACATCCTACTATGGTGGTGGCCCTGGAGTCTGACAGCCAGCTCTGGGAGTAGCCAAGTAGTCTGACAGCGCACACTAGGGCTGGAACAGCGTTATGAACAGATGCAGGTTTTAGCGCAATTCTACGCCAGCAAAGGCCCTGCATAGAGATGTATGCCAGCGCCACTAGCCTCTGGGTAAATTAAGAGGAACCCTCCTGATGTTTTTGGGAGGAGGAGGTTTGGGGTTTTCATCATACAACAGAGCATGATGCTAGCGTATGATAAATTCCCTCCATAGTACAATGCAAACCATATACGAGGTGATAGAGTAAAGCCCTGTAGATATTTCAAGGAAACTCATTGCAATGAATTTGAAATTGATTAAAGTTCACCTATTAAAAAACAAAAAGTACGGCCTCCTCCATAAACCCCTACAGCCGTCCTAACCATCACCAAAATAGATGAATATTCTACCATTTTAGTAGAAATAACCTTTAATCAATTTACCAAAAAGGTGGCCAAAGTAACAGGACCATATACCTTGCAATTCTGCTAACTGAACTGGTCAAAGACTTTCTACTTTACATTCTAAACACTATTATGATTTCTACACTCAACCTGCGCTATGCTGAACCTGGGGGTGGCCTTGGTGTCTTACAGCCCTGCTCTGGAGGTAGCCCAGGAGTCTTACAGCTCGTACTGGGGGTGGGCAAGGTGTCTTGTAGCCCTACTCTTGAGGTGACCCAGGAGTCTTACAGCTCATACTGGGGTGAACCTGGGTGACTTACAGCTCGAACTGTTGGTGAAACCAGGAGACTTACAGCTGGAAATGGGATATGAAACAGCAGTCTTACAGCTTGCTCAGGGGCTGACACAGGTGTCTTCCAGCCTGCTTTTGGGGTAGCCCAATGGTCTAACAGCTCGCACTGTGGTAGGCCTCAGAGCCTTACAGGCCGATCTGGGGGTGACGCAGAAGTCTTCCATCCGGCCCCGATGGTGTTCCAGGGGTCCGCACAGGCGCAGGTTTTAGCACAACTTTAAGTCAGGTAGGGTATTTCATAAAGATGTACGCCAATGCCGCCAAATGTTAAATAAAGAGGCTGGACCCTTCTGATATATCTGGCATGCTGATATATCCGATGCCAGCGTTTTCATCATACAATAGCGCACAATGTGCCAGAGTATGATAAAATCCTCCCATAGTACAATACAGAACCAGATACAAAGTCATTTGGTTACACTTTGTAAGGTTAACGGAAAACCAAGTAAAGGGGTTCTCCAGTGACATACAAGTTAGCACCTATCCAAAGGACTGGGGGTGACTTCTTGATCGTTAAACATCTCAGTGAGGGGACTCAATATGGAACACGAAAACGGAGCACGTCGTAACCGTGAAGAGGAGAGTAGCCAGTCCCGCATGCACTGGCTGCTCCATCTAGTTCTATGAAGCTGACAGAGATAGCCTGCTCTCAGAGTGACCAGTGGTACCAATAGCTGACTGTAGGGGTGGCCCGGGAGTCTAACATCCTACTATGGTGGTGGCCCTGGAGTCTGACAGCCAGCTCTGGGAGTAGCCAAGTAGTCTGACAGCGCACACTAGGGCTGGAACAGCGTTATGAACAGATGCAGGTTTTAGCGCAATTCTACGCCAGCAAAGGCCCTGCATAGAGATGTGTGCCAGCGCCACTAGCCTCTGGGTAAATTAAGAGGAACCCTCCTGATGTTTTTGGGAGGAGGAGGTTTGGGGTTTTCATCATACAACAGAGCATGATGCTAGCGTATGATAAATTCCCTCCATAGTACAATGCAAACCATATACGAGGTGATAGAGTAAAGCCCTGTAGATATTTCAAGGAAACTCATTGCAATGAATTTGAAATTGATTAAAGTTCACCTATTAAAAAACAAAAAGTACGGCCTCCTCCATAAACCCCTACAGCCGTCCTAACCATCACCAAAATAGATGAATATTCTACCATTTTAGTAGAAATAACCTTTAATCAATTTACCAAAAAGGTGGCCAAAGTAACAGGACCATATACCTTGCAATTCTGCTAACTGAACTGGTCAAAGACTTTCTACTTTACATTCTAAACACTATTATGATTTCTACACTCAACCTGCGCTATGCTGAACCTGGGGGTGGCCTTGGTGTCTTACAGCCCTGCTCTGGAGGTAGCCCAGGAGTCTTACAGCTCGTACTGGGGGTGGGCAAGGTGTCTTGTAGCCCTACTCTTGAGGTGACCCAGGAGTCTTACAGCTCATACTGGGGTGAACCTGGGTGACTTACAGCTCGAACTGTTGGTGAAACCAGGAGACTTACAGCTGGAAATGGGATATGAAACAGCAGTCTTACAGCTTGCTCAGGGGCTGACACAGGTGTCTTCCAGCCTGCTTTTGGGGTAGCCCAATGGTCTAACAGCTCGCACTGTGGTAGGCCTCAGAGCCTTACAGGCCGATCTGGGGGTGACGCAGAAGTCTTCCATCCGGCCCCGATGGTGTTCCAGGGGTCCGCACAGGCGCAGGTTTTAGCACAACTTTAAGTCAGGTAGGGTATTTCATAAAGATGTACGCCAATGCCGCCAAATGTTAAATAAAGAGGCTGGACCCTTCTGATATATCTGGCATGCTGATATATCTGATGCCAGCGTTTTCATCATACAATAGCGCACAATGTGCCAGAGTATGATAAAATCCTCCCATAGTACAATACAGAACCAGATACAAAGTCATTTGGTTACACTTTGTAAGGTTAACGGAAAACCAAGTAAAGGGGTTCTCCAGTGACATACAAGTTAGCACCTATCCAAAGGACTGGGGGTGACTTCTTGATCGTTAAACATCTCAGTGAGGGGACTCAATATGGAACACGAAAACGGAGCACGTCGTAACCGTGAAGAGGAGAGTAGCCAGTCCCGCATGCACTGGCTGCTCCATCTAGTTCTATGAAGCTGACAGAGATAGCCTGCTCTCAGAGTGACCAGTGGTACCAATAGCTGACTGTAGGGGTGGCCCGGGAGTCTAACATCCTACTATGGTGGTGGCCCTGGAGTCTGACAGCCAGCTCTGGGAGTAGCCAAGTAGTCTGACAGCGCACACTAGGGCTGGAACAGCGTTATGAACAGATGCAGGTTTTAGCGCAATTCTACGCCAGCAAAGGCCCTGCATAGAGATGTATGCCAGCGCCACTAGCCTCTGGGTAAATTAAGAGGAACCCTCCTGATGTTTTTGGGAGGAGGTGGTTTGGGGTTTTCATCATACAACAGAGCATGATGCTAGCGTATGATAAATTCCCTCCATAGTACAATGCAAACCATATACGAGGTGATTGAGTAAAGCCCTATAGATATTTCAAGGAAACTCATTACAATGAATTGGAAATTGATTAAAGTTCACCTATTAAAAAACAAAAAGTACGGCCTCCTCCATAAACCCCTACAGCCGTCCTAACCATCACCAAAATAGATGAATATCCTACCATATTAGTAGAAATAACCTTTAATCAATTTACCAAAAAGGTGGCCAAAGTAACAGGACCATATAGCTTGCAATTCTGCTAACTGAACTGGTCAAAGACTTTCTACTTTACATTCTAAACACTATTATGATTTCTACACTCAACCTGCGCTATGCTGAACCTGGGGGTGGCCTTGGTGTCTTACAGCCCTGCTCTGGAGGTAGCCCAGGAGTCTTACAGCTCGTACTGGGGGTGGGCAAGGTGTCTTGTAGCCCTACTCTTGAGGTGACCCAGGAGTCTTACAGCTCATACTGGGGTGGACCTGGGTGACTTACAGCTCGAACTGTTGGTGAAACCAGGAGACTTACAGCTGGAAATGGGATATGAAACAGCAGTCTTACAGCTTGCTCAGGGGCTGACACAGGTGTCTTCCAGCCTGCTTTTGGGGTAGCCCAATGGTCTAACAGCCCGCACTGTGGTAGGCCTCAGAGCCTTACAGGCCTATCTGGGGATGACGCAGAAGTCTTCCATCCGGCCCCGATGGTGTTCCAGGGGTCCGCACAGGCGCAGGTTTTAGCACAACTTTAAGTCAGGTAGGGTATTTCATAAAGATGTACGCCAATGTCGCCAAATGTTAAATAAAGAGGTTGGACCCTTCTGATATATCTGGCATGCTGATATATCCGATGCCAGCGTTTTCATCATACAATAGCGCACAATGTGCCAGAGTATGATAAAATCCTCCCATAGTACAATACAGAACCAGATACAAAGTTATTTGGTTACACTTTGTAAGGTTAACGGAAAACCAAGTAAAGGGGTTCTCCAGTGACATACAAGTTAGCACCTATCCAAAGGACTGGGGGTGACTTCTTGATCGTTAAACATCTCAGTGAGGGGACTCAATATGGAACACGAAAACGGAGCACGTCGTAACCGTGAAGAGGAGAGTAGCCAGTCCCGCATGCACTGGCTGCTCCATCTAGTTCTATGAAGCTGACAGAGATAGCCTGCTCTCAGAGTGACCAGTGGTACCAATAGCTGACTGTAGGGGTGGCCCGGGAGTCTAACATCCTACTATGGTGGTGGCCCTGGAGTCTGACAGCCAGCTCTGGGAGTAGCCAAGTAGTCTGACAGCGCACACTAGGGCTGGAACAGCGTTATGAACAGATGCAGGTTTTAGCGCAATTCTACGCCAGCAAAGGCCCTGCATAGAGATGTATGCCAGCGCCACTAGCCTCTGGGTAAATTAAGAGGAACCCTCCTGATGTTTTTGGGAGGAGGAGGTTTGGGGTTTTCATCATACAACAGAGCATGATGCTAGCGTATTATAAATTCCCTCCATAGTACAATGCAAACCATATACGAGGTGATAGAGTAAAGCCCTGTAGATATTTCAAGGAAACTCATTGCAATGAATTGGAAATTGATTAAAGTTCACCTATTAAAAAACAAAAAGTACGGCCTCCTCCATAAACCCCTACAGCCGTCCTAACCATCACCAAAATAAATGAATATTCTACCATTTTAGTAGAAATAACCTTTAATCAATTTACCAAAAAGGTGGCCAAAGTAACAGGACCATATACCTTGCAATTCTGCTAACTGAACTGGTCAAAGACTTTCTACTTTACATTCTAAACACTATTATGATTTCTACACTCAACCTGCGCTATGCTGAACCTGGGGGTGGCCTTGGTGTCTTACTGCCCTGCTCTGGAGGTAGCCCAGGAGTCAAACAGCTCGTACTGGGGGTGGGCAAGGTGTCTTGTAGCCCTACTCTTGAGGTGACCCAGGAGTCTTACAGCTCATACTGGGGTGAACCTGGGTGACTTACAGCTCGAACTGTTGGTGAAACCAGGAGACTTACAGCTGGAAATGGGATATGAAACAGCAGTCTTACAGCTTGCTCAGGGGCTGACACAGGTGTCTTCCAGCCTGCTTTTGGGGTAGCCCAATGGTCTAACAGCTCGCACTGTGGTAGGCCTCAGAGCCTTACAGGCCGATCTGGGGGTGACGCAGAAGTCTTCCATCCGGCCCCGATGGTGTTCCAGGGGTCCGCACAGGCGCAGGTTTTAGCACAACTTTAAGTAAGGTAGGGTATTTCATAAAGATGTACGCCAATGCCGCCAAATGTGGCCCGGGAGTCTAACATCCTACTATGGTGGTGGCCCTGGAGTCTGACAGCCAGCTCTGGGAGTAGCCAAGTAGTCTGACAGCGCACACTAGGGCTGGAACAGCGTTATGAACAGATGCAGGTTTTAGCGCAATTCTACGCCAGCAAAGGCCCTGCATAGAGATGTATGCCAGCGCCACTAGCCTCTGGGTAAATTAAGAGGAACCCTCCTGATGTTTTTGGGAGGAGGAGGTTTGGGGTTTTCATCATACAACAGAGCATGATGCTAGCGTATTATAAATTCCCTCCATAGTACAATGCAAACCATATACGAGGTGATTGAGTAAAGCCCTATAGATATTTCAAGGAAACTCATTACAATGAATTGGAAATTGATTAAAGTTCACCTATTAAAAAACAAAAAGTACGGCCTCCTCCATAAACCCCTACAGCCGTCCTAACCATCACCAAAATAGATGAATATCCTACCATATTAGTAGAAATAACCTTTAATCAATTTACCAAAAAGGTGGCCAAAGTAACAGGACCATATAGCTTGCAATTCTGCTAACTGAACTGGTCAAAGACTTTCTACTTTACATTCTAAACACTATTATGATTTCTACACTCAACCTGCGCTATGCTGAACCTGGGGGTGGCCTTGGTGTCTTACAGCCCTGCTCTGGAGGTAGCCCAGGAGTCTTACAGCTCGTACTAGGGGTGGGCAAGGTGTCTTGTAGCCCTACTCTTGAGGTGACCCAGGAGTCTTACAGCTCATACTGGGGTGGACCTGGGTGACTTACAGCTCGAACTGTTGGTGAAACCAGGAGACTTACAGCTGGAAATGGGATATGAAACAGCAGTCTTACAGCTTGCTCAGGGGCTGACACAGGTGTCTTCCAGCCTGCTTTTGGGGTAGCCCAATGGTCTAACAGCTCGCACTGTGGTAGGCCTCAGAGCCTTACAGGCCGATCTGGGGGTGACGCAGAAGTCTTCCATCCGGCCCCGATGGTGTTCCAGGGGTCCGCACAGGCGCAGGTTTTAGCACAACTTTAAGTCAGGTAGGGTATTTCATAAAGATTTACGCCAATGCCGCCAAATGTTAAATAAAGAGGCTGGACCCTTCTGATATATCTGGCATGCTGATATATCCGATGCCAGCGTTTTCATCATACAATAGCGCACAATGTGCCAGAGTATGATAAAATCCTCCCATAGTACAATACAGAACCAGATACAAAGTCATTTGGTTACACTTTGTAAGGTTAACGGAAAACCAAGTAAAGGGGTTCTCCAGTGACATACAAGTTAGCACCTATCCAAAGGACTGGGGGTGACTTCTTGATCTTTAAACATCTCAGTGAGGGGACTCAATATAGAACACGAAAACAGAGCACGTCGTAACCGTGAAGAGGAGAGCAGCCAGTCCCGCATGCACTGGCTGCTCCATCTAGTTCTATGAAGCTGACAGAGATAGCCTGCTCTCAGAGTGACCAGTGGTACCAATAGCTGACTGTAGGGGTGGCCCGGGAGTCTAACATCCTACTATGGTGGTGGCCCTGGAGTCTGACAGCCAGCTCTGGGAGTAGCCAAGTAGTCTGACAGCGCACACTAGGGCTGGAACAGCGTTATGAACAGATGCAGGTTTTAGCGCAATTCTACGCCAGCAAAGGCCCTGCATAGAGATGTATGCCAGCGCCACTAGCCTCTGGGTAAATTAAGAGGAACCCTCCTGATGTTTTTGGGAGGAGGTGGTTTGGGGTTTTCATCATACAACAGAGCATGATGCTAGCGTATGATAAATTCCCTCCATAGTACAATGCAAACCATATACGAGGTGATTGAGTAAAGCCCTGTAGATATTTCAAGGAAACTCATTACAATGAATTGGAAATTGATTAAAGTTCACCTATTAAAAAACAAAAAGTACGGCCTCCTCCATAAACCCCTACAGCCGTCCTAACCATCACCAAAAATAACCTTTAATCAATTTACCAAAAAGGTGGCCAAAGTAACAGGACCATATAGCTTGCAATTCTGCTAACTGAACTGGTCAAAGACTTTCTACTTTACATTCTAAACACTATTATGATTTCTACACTCAACCTGCGCTATGCTGAACCTGGGGGTGGCCTTGGTGTCTTACAGCCCTGCTCTGGAGGTAGCCCAGGAGTCTTACAGCTCGTACTGGGGGTGGGCAAGGTGTCTTGTAGCCCTACTCTTGAGGTGACCCAGGAGTCTTACAGCTCATACTGGGGTGGACCTGGGTGACTTACAGCTCGAACTGTTGGTGAAACCAGGAGACTTACAGCTGGAAATGGGATATGAAACAGCAGTCTTACAGCTTGCTCAGGGGCTGACACAGGTGTCTTCCAGCCTGCTTTTGGGGTAGCCCAATGGTCTAACAGCTCGCACTGTGGTAGGCCTCAGAGCCTTACAGGCCAATCTGGGGGTGACGCAGAAGTCTTCCATCTGGCCCCGATGGTGTTCCAGGGGTCCGCACAGGCGCAGGTTTTAGCACAACTTTAAGTCAGGTAGGGTATTTCATAAAGATGTACGCCAATGCCGCCAAATGTTAAATAAAGAGGCTGGACCCTTCTGATATATCTGGCATGCTGATATATCCGATGCCAGCGTTTTCATCATACAATAGCGCACAATGTGCCAGAGTATGATAAAATCCTCCCATAGTACAATACAGAACCAGATACAAAGTCATTTGGTTACACTTTGTAAGGTTAACGGAAAACCAAGTAAAGGGGTTCTCCAGTGACATACAAGTTAGCACCTATCCAAAGGACTGGGGGTGACTTCTTGATCTTTAAACATCTCAGTGAGGGGACTCAATATGGAACACGAAAACGGAGCACGTCGTAACCGTGAAGAGGAGAGCAGCCAGTCCCGCATGCACTGGCTGCTCCATCTAGTTCTATGAAGCTGACAGAGATAGCCTGCTCTCAGAGTGACCAGTGGTACCAATAGCTGACTGTAGGGGTGGCCCGGGAGTCTAACATCCTACTATGGTGGTGGCCCTGGAGTCTGACAGCCAGCTCTGGGAGTAGCCAAGTAGTCTGACAGCGCACACTAGGGCTGGAACAGCGTTATGAACAGATGCAGGTTTTAGCGCAATTCTACGCCAGCAAAGGCCCTGCATAGAGATGTATGCCAGCGCCACTAGCCTCTGGGTAAATTAAGAGGAACCCTCCTGATGTTTTTGGGAGGAGGTGGTTTGGGGTTTTCATCATACAACAGAGCATGATGCTAGCGTATGATAAATTCCCTCCATAGTACAATGCAAACCATATACGAGGTGATTGAGTAAAGCCCTGTAGATATTTCAAGGAAACTCATTACAATGAATTGGAAATTGATTAAAGTTCACCTATTAAAAAACAAAAAGTACGGCCTCCTCCATAAACCCCTACAGCCGTCCTAACCATCACCAAAAATAACCTTTAATCAATTTACCAAAAAGGTGGCCAAAGTAACAGGACCATATAGCTTGCAATTCTGCTAACTGAACTGGTCAAAGACTTTCTACTTTACATTCTAAACACTATTATGATTTCTACACTCAACCTGCGCTATGCTGAACCTGGGGGTGGCCTTGGTGTCTTACAGCCCTGCTCTGGAGGTAGCCCAGGAGTCTTACAGCTCGTACTGGGGATGGGCAAGGTGTCTTGTAGCCCTACTCTTGAGGTGACCCAGGAGTCTTACAGCTCATACTGGGGTGGACCTGGGTGACTTACAGCTCGAACTTTTGGTGAAACCAGGAGACTTACAGCTGGAAATGGGATATGAAACAGCAGTCTTACAGCTTGCTCAGGGGCTGACACAGGTGTCTTCCAGCCTGCTTTTGGGGTAGCCCAATGGTCTAACAGCTCGCACTGTGGTAGGCCTCAGAGCCTTACAGGCCGATCTGGGGGTGACGCAGAAGTCTTCCATCTGGCCCCGATGGTGTTCCAGGGGTCCGCACAGGCGCAGGTTTTAGCACAACTTTAAGTCAGGTAGGGTATTTCATAAAGATGTACGCCAATGCCGCCAAATGTTAAATAAAGAGGCTGGACCCTTCTGATATATCTGGCATGCTGATATATCCGATGCCAGCGTTTTCATCATACAATAGCGCACAATGTGCCAGAGTATGATAAAATCCTCCCATAGTACAATACAGAACCAGATACAAAGTCATTTGGTTACACTTTGTAAGGTTAACGGAAAACCAAGTAAAGGGGTTCTCCAGTGACATACAAGTTAGCACCTATCCAAAGGACTGGGGGTGACTTCTTGATCTTTAAACATCTCAGTGAGGGGACTCAATATGGAACACGAAAACGGAGCACGTCGTAACCGTGAAGAGGAGAGCAGCCAGTCCCGCATGCACTGGCTGCTCCATCTAGTTCTATGAAGCTGACAGAGATAGCCTGCTCTCAGAGTGACCAGTGGTACCAATAGCTGACTGTAGGGGTGGCCCGGGAGTCTAACATCCTACTATGGTGGTGGCCCTGGAGTCTGACAGCCAGCTCTGGGAGTAGCCAAGTAGTCTGACAGCGCACACTAGGGCTGGAACAGCCTTATGAACAGATGCAGGTTTTAGCGCAATTCTACGCCAGCAAAGGCCCTGCATAGAGATGTATGCCAGCGCCACTAGCCTCTGGGTAAATTAAGAGGAACCCTCCTGATGTTTTTGGGAGGAGGTGGTTTGGGGTTTTCATCATACAACAGAGCATGATGCTAGCGTATGATAAATTCCCTCCATAGTACAATGCAAACCATATACGAGGTGATTGAGTAAAGCCCTGTAGATATTTCAAGGAAACTCATTACAATGAATTGGAAATTGATTAAAGTTCACCTATTAAAAAACAAAAAGTACGGCCTCCTCCATAAACCCCTACAGCCGTCCTAACCATCACCAAAAATAACCTTTAATCAATTTACCAAAAAGGTGGCCAAAGTAACAGGACCATATAGCTTGCAATTCTGCTAACTGAACTGGTCAAAGACTTTCTACTTTACATTCTAAACACTATTATGATTTCTACACTCAACCTGCGCTATGCTGAACCTGGGGGTGGCCTTGGTGTCTTACAGCCCTGCTCTGGAGGTAGCCCAGGAGTCTTACAGCTCGTACTGGGGGTGGACAAGGTGTCTTGTAGCCCTACTCTTGAGGTGACCCAGGAGTCTTACAGCTCAGACTGGGGTGGACCTGGGTGACTTAAAGCTCGAACTCTTGGTGAAACCAGGAGACTTACAGCTGGAAATGGGATATGAAACAGCAGTCTTACAGCTTGCTCAGGGGCTGACACAGGTGTCTTCCAGCCTGCTTTTGGGGTAGCCCAATGGTCTAACAGCTCGCACTGTGGTAGGCCTCAGAGCCTTACAGGCCTATCTGGGGATGACGCAGAAGTCTTCCATCCGGCCCCGATGGTGTTCCAGGGGTCCGCACAGGCGCAGGTTTTAGCACAACTTTAAGTCAGGTAGGGTATTTCATAAAGATGTACGCCAATGTCGCCAAATGTTAAATAAAGAGGCTGGACCCTTCTGATATATCTGGCATGCTGATATATCCGATGCCAGCGTTTTCATCATACAATAGCGCACAATGTGCCAGAGTATGATAAAATCCTCCCATAGTACAATACAGAACCAGATACAAAGTCATTTGGTTACACTTTGTAAGGTTAACGGAAAACCAAGTAAAGGGGTTCTCCAGTGACATACAAGTTAGCACCTATCCAAAGGACTGGGGGTGACTTCTTGATCGTTAAACATCTCAGTGAGGGGACTCAATATGGAACACGAAAACGGAGCACGTCGTAACCGTGAAGAGGAGAGCAGCCAGTCCCGCATGCACTGGCTGCTCCATCCAGTTCTATGAAGCTGACAGAGATAGCCTGCTCTCAGAGTGACCAGTGGTACCAATAGCTGACTGTAGGGGTGGCCCGGGAGTCTAACATCCTACTATGGTGGTGGCCCTGGAGTCTGACAGCCAGCTCTGGGAGTAGCCAAGTAGTCTGACAGCGCACACTAGGGCTGGAACAGCGTTATGAACAGATGCAGGTTTTAGCGCAATTCTACGCCAGCAAAGGCCCTGCATAGAGATGTATGCCAGCGCCACTAGCCTCTGGGTAAATTAAGAGGAACCCTCCTGATGTTTTTAGGAGGAGGTGGTTTGGGGTTTTCATCATACAACAGAGCATGATGCTAGCGTATGATAAATTCCCTCCATAGTACAATGCAAACCATATACGAGGTGATTGAGTAAAGCCCTGTAGATATTTCAAGGAAACTCATTACAATGAATTGGAAATTGATTAAAGTTCACCTATTAAAAAACAAAAAGTACGGCCTCCTCCATAAACCCCTACAGCCGTCCTAACCATCACCAAAAATAACCTTTAATCAATTTACCAAAAAGGTGGCCAAAGTAACAGGACCATATAGCTTGCAATTCTGCTAACTGAACTGGTCAAAGACTTTCTACTTTACATTCTAAACACTATTATGATTTCTACACTCAACCTGCGCTATGCTGAACCTGGGGGTGGCCTTGGTGTCTTACAGCCCTGCTCTGGAGGTAGCCCAGGAGTCTTACAGCTCGTACTGGGGGTGGACAAGGTGTCTTGTAGCCCTACTCTTGAGGTGACCCAGGAGTCTTACAGCTCAGACTGGGATGGACCTGGGTGACTTACAGCTCGAACTGTTGGTGAAACCAGGAGACTTACAGCTGGAAATGGGATATGAAACAGCAGTCTTACAGCTTGCTCAGGGGCTGACACAGGTGTCTTCCAGCCTGCTTTTGGGGTAGCCCAATGGTCTAACAGCTCGCACTGTGGTAGGCCTCAGAGCCTTACAGGCCTATCTGGGGATGACGCAGAAGTCTTCCATCCAGCCCCGATGGTGTTCCAGGGGTCCGCACAGGCGCAGGTTTTAGCACAACTTTAAGTCAGGTAGGGTATTTCATAAAGATGTACGCCAATGCCGCCAAATGTTAAATAAAGAGGCTGGACCCTTCTGATATATCTGGCATGCTGATATATCCGATGCCAGCGTTTTCATCATACAATAGCGCACAATGTGCCAGAGTATGATAAAATCCTCCCATAGTACAATACAGAACCAGATACAAAGTCATTTCGTTACACTTTGTAAGGTTAACGGAAAACCAAGTAAAGGGGTTCTCCAGTGACATACAAGTTAGCACCTATCCAAAGGACTGGGGGTGACTTCTTGATCGTTAAACATCTCAGTGAGGGGACTCAATATGGAACACGAAAACGGAGCACGTCGTAACCGTGAAGAGGAGAGCAGCCAGTCCCGCATGCACTGGCTGCTCCATCCAGTTCTATGAAGCTGACAGAGATAGCCTGCTCTCAGAGTGACCAGTGGTACCAATAGCTGACTGTAGGGGTGGCCCGGGAGTCTAACATCCTACTATGGTGGTGGCCCTGGAGTCTGACAGCCAGCTCTGGGAGTAGCCAAGTAGTCTGACAGCGCACACTAGGGCTGGAACAGCGTTATGAACAGATGCAGGATTTAGCGCAATTCTACGCCAGCAAAGGCCCTGCATAGAGATGTATGCCAGCGCCACTAGCCTCTGGGTAAATTAAGAGGAACCCTCCTGATGTTTTTGGGAGGAGGTGGTTTGGGGTTTTCATCATACAACAGAGCATGATGCTAGCGTATGATAAATTCCCTCCATAGTACAATGCAAACCATATACGAGGTGATTGAGTAAAGCCCTGTAGATATTTCAAGGAAACTCATTACAATGAATTGGAAATTGATTAAAGTTCACCTATTAAAAAACAAAAAGTACGTCCTCCTCCATAAACCCCTACAGCCGTCCTAACCATCACCAAAAATAACCTTTAATCAATTTACCAAAAAGGTGGCCAAAGTAACAGGACCATATACCTTGCAATTCTGCTAACTGAACTGGTCAAAAACTTTCTACTTTACATTCTAAACACTATTATGATTTCTACACTCAACCTGCGCTATGCTGAACCTGGGGGTGGCCTTGGTGTCTTACAGCCCTGCTCTGGAGGTAGCCCAGGAGTCTTACAGCTCGTACTGGGGGTGGGCTTGGTGTCTTGTAGCCCTACTCTTGAGGTGACTCAGGAGTCTTACAGCTCATACTGGGGTGGACCTGGGTGACTTACAGCTCGAACTGTTGGTGAAACCAGGAGACTTACAGCTGGAAATGGGATATGAAACAGCAGTCTTACAGCTTGCTCAGGGGCTGACACAGGTGTCTTCCAGCCTGCTTTTGGGGTAGCCCAATGGTCTAACAGCTCGCACTGTGGTAGGCCTCAGAGCCTTACAGGCCGATCTGGGGGTGACGCAGAAGTCTTCCATCCAACCCCGATGGTGTTCCAGGGGTCCGCACAGGCGCAGGTTTTAGCACAACTTTAAGTCAGGTAGGGTATTTCATAAAGATGTACGCCAATGCCGCCAAATGTTAAATAAAGAGGCTGGACCCTTCTGATATATCTGGCATGCTGATATATCCGATGCCAGCGTTTTCATCATACAATAGCGCACAATGTGCCAGAGTATGATAAAATCCTCCCATAGTACAATACAGAACCAGATACAAAGTCATTTGGTTACACTTTGTAAGGTTAACGGAAAATCAAGTAAAGGGGTTCTCCAGTGACATACAAGTTAGCACCTATCCAGAGGACTGGGGGTGACTTCTTGATCGCTAAACATCTCAGTGAGGGGACTCAATATGGAACACGAAAACGGAGCATGTCGTAACCGTGAAGAGGAGAGCAGCCAGTCCCGCATGCACTGGCTGCTCCCTCTAGTTCTATGATGCTGACAGAGATAGCCTGCTCTCAGAGTGACCAGTGGTACCGATAGCTGACTGTAGGGGTGGCCCAGGAGTCTAACAGCCTACTATGGGGGTGGCCCTGGAGTCTGACAGCCAGCTCTGGGAGTAGCCAAGTAGTCTGAAAGCGCACACTAGGGCTGGAACAGCTATATGAACTGATGCAGGTTTTAGTGCCTGCATCAATTTTGAAGTTAAATCCTGCGGTTTGACCGAATCTGTCGGATCGTCCAATGGCCCTTCCCCCAATTTGTGGCGCCACAATTCAATCACATGCGTCAAAAATTGCCTTTTAAATCCATGTCCCAGCGGCAAAAATCAGACATCATCGAGATGTCCGACGAAAGTGCGGTCCCACGGGGCCCTTATTAAATGTGCCTGAGTATGGTAAAATTATCTCATAGTAAAATACAGAACTAGTTACAAGGTCATTGATTGCGTTTTGTATAGGTTATGGAAAACCAATTAAAGGATTTCTCCAGGTACATACAAGTTAGACCCTATCCAAAGGATAGGGTCTAACTTCATGATCATTAACGGTCTTGTATGGAACATGAAAACTGAGAACGTCAAAACCCGTGATGAGGAGAGCTGCCAGTCACATATGCTCCATTCGTTTCTGTAGTGACAGACCCAGCCTGCTCTGAGAGTTGCCTATGGTTCTCATCCTGCAGACTTGACAAGCAGAGTGCATAGTGCAGTTTGCATTGTTTTTGACAAATGTGGGGTAATGTGCCATTGCAAAACCACACACATAGTGATTTGGTTAAGCCGTGTTAATGCTTATGGAAAACCAGTTAAAATTAATTGGAAAGTAATTAAAATTCACCTTTTAAAAAACAAAACATACAGCCTCCCCCATATACTTCTACAGCAGTCCTAGCCATCACCAAAATAGGTGAATATTCTACCATTTTAGTAGAAATAACATTTTAACTAAAATTTACCAAATATGTGGACAAAGTATAATATACCTTGCAACTCTGATAACTTAACTGGTCAAAGACCTGAGTATTAATACTCTGATCCTGTATATACATAGTTTGTGGATATCACAGTACTATTACTCCTATCCTACTCCTATGTGGATATCACAGTACTGCTTCTCTTATTCTGAATTTGTAGTACATGGATATCACAGCCCTTGTCCTATCCTGTATATACTGTATAGTATAGGGATATAGTCATAGGACTACTACTACGATCCTGTATATATATATCATGGGAATATCAAAGTGCTATTACTATTATAATACAATGTACTATCTATCTATCCAGATACCACTACTACTATCTATATCCTGTAAAAGTATTATAGCCAGTAGTCAATTATTATATAGACAGTTTGGTTTGTGGCACAGGTCCCGCAAATTGTAGCCCGCAGAATGGACAAATCTTACATTCCCCACAAAGCTTGATTCTAGCACCAAATGTAGGAAGTGAATTTAATACTTGTAGAGGCTATAATATTTATACATCTCAAAGTACTACTATTCCTATCCTTCATATATAGTATATATACAGTATATATATAGTATAGTATATACTATATATATTACATTTCATCGACTCCTATCCTGTATATATAGATAGATATCATACAACTACTACAATTTAGGAAATTGTCTAAAATGTATGACAACAACTGCTCTCCCCGCCAAGATAAGGGCCTGAGCACTTACCTTCTTCCTGTTCTTTCATCATCTAGGACTTCAGTCCAGGTCTTG